>NC_064924.1:598275846-598579725 GCF_023897955.1 Schistocerca gregaria | reverse complement strand
CCGAATTTTTCTATTGTTTCCTTTACTGCTTGCTCAATATACAGATTGAATAACATCGGGGAGAGGCTACCACCCTGTCTCACTCCCTTCCCAACCACTGCTTCCCTTTCATGCCCCTCGACTCTTATAACTGCCATCTGGTCTCTGTACAAATTGTAAATAGCCTTACGCTCCCTGTATTTTATCCCTGCCACCTTCAGAATTTGAAAGAAAATATTCCAGTTAACATTGTCAAAAGCTTTCTCTAAGTCTACAAATGCTAGAAACGTAGGTTTGCCTTTTCTAAATCTTTCTTCTAGGATAAGTCATAAGGTTAGTATTGCCTCACGTGTTCCATCGTTTCTGCGGAATCCAAACTGATCTTCCACAAGGTCGTCTTCTACCAGTTTTTCCATTCGTCTGTAAAGAATTCGCGTTAGTATTTTGCAGCTGTGACTTATTAAACTGATAATTTGGTAATTTTCACATCTGTCAACACCTGCTTTCTTTGGGAGTGGAATTATTATATTCTTCCTGAACTCTGAGGGTATTTCGCTTATCTCATACATCTTGCTCACCAGATTGTAGACTTTTGTCAGGGCTGGCTCTCCCAAGGCCGTCAGTAGTTCTAATGGAATGTTGTCTACTCCCGGGGCCTTGTTTCGACTCAGGTCTTTCAGTGCTGTGTCAAACTCTTCACGCAGTATCTTATCTCCCATTTCGTCTTCATCTACATTCTCTTCCATTTCCATAACATTGTCCTCAAGTACATTGCCCTTGTATAAACCCTCTATATACTCCTTCCACCTTTCCGCCTTCCCTTCTTTGCTTAGAACTGGGTTTCCATCTGAGCTCTTGATATTCATACAAGTGGCTCTCTTTTCTGCAAAGGTCTCTTTAATTTTCCTATAGGCGGTATCTATGTTACCCCAAGTGAGATAAGCCTCTACATCCTTACATTTGTCCTCTAGCCATCCCTGCTTAGCCATTATTCGTCACGGCAACAGTTACAAAACCAAAATCACACATTTCTCGAAGAAAATAGTCCCGATAACGGCAGATGTGGTAAATCCAATCCATACCGTGACTTTCTCGTCGTGCAATGGAGTTTCCACGACAGTTCTGGGATTTTCGGTAGCCCAAATTCTGCAGTTGCGGGCGTTGACAGACCCTCGGAGCGTGAAATGAGCTTCGTCGGACCAAAACACATTACTCAAAAATCGTCATCTTCCGCCATCTTTTGAAACGCCCGCATCGCAAATACCCATCGCTTCACTAAATCGCCAGGTAACAGTTCATGATGCCGATGGATTTTGTACTGATAGCATCTGAGGGTATGCCTAAGTGCCAACCAGACAGTAGTGTATGGAATGCCGGTGTGACGTGCGACTGCACGTGCGCTGACTTCCCCGTGCATAGACGAACCCGCTACAGTCTCCATTTCTTCCTGAACTGTCTCAGCAGCATTACGCCTTGTGCTCGGTCAGCCACTACGGGGTCTATCGTCTAAACAACCCATGGCTTCGAACTTCGAAATCATTCTCGCCCCGGCTGCATTTGTCAGCGGAACTTTACCCGTTCGAATCCCCTTCCTATGGCGATAGCATCGTAACGCTGAACTAGCACATTCCCCATTCTGATAATACAGCTTCACTAAAAGCGCCTTTTCAGGTATCGTCAACATGCTGTGACTGCTGGCGCATCTGATTCTTTCTCTCATTACAGCTCATTCATACACGACCACACGATTGTCATGCGCAGTCACTGACGTTTTGCTGTCCAGCGCCATCTGTCAACATTTTTTGAACTTTGTTTTTTTTGTTCTAATAAAACCCCAGGTCTTTCCAAGCATGTGTGTCAATTTTTACCTCTCTATCTACATTATTCTGTGGTTTATTAAGTTTTCAAATTTAACTGACTTTTTGATCACCCGGTACTCTAATACTGACTTGCCTGTGTTATACAGACGAGGATCGCAAACTCCCATCTACAAGGACGGAGTTCAGATAACGTCTCAACGTAAGTACATGCAGAGGAAGTGCTCTCAATTACTGAACGGGGCGTACTCAAAGATGACTTCCAGAATCGTATAGGTTCGCAATAGGCCAGTGCCTAACTGTTCTAACTGTAAACTCTCCTGAGAGCAAAGAGAGCAAGTCCGTCTTTACCAACAAAGATGATACCGAGCAACTGTCACACACGGGCGCTCAAAACAGAAGACCTCTTCTCTCCACCGCTGGCCTCCAGCAAGGCTCTGTTCCCCACCATCGTAATTCCGAAAACGAGTCATATTCCCGAAATCACGGAATATCCTTTCTCTCTACAGATTATTCCGAACGCAGACCAACCGTATTTTAGTCTTTTGTAGTCCAGCGCGGAAAGTTTGCGATGAAAACCCTATAATCGTACAATGGTACGCTTCTGAGTAAAAATCCTTGGAAATAACCCAGCCCACGTGGTTTCCGAGGTGGCGCTTCTTCGTTCCTCTCACCTGCGTCCAAGATTTTCAGCGTTTCCGAAGCATAATCCTTCCGGTTCGGCTACAAAATCGGACGGTTGCGACTCTATTGTGCTCCAGCGCATAGGTGCTACGACGTCCGTCTTGCTACTTCCTGTGTTTAAGCAGGACCAACACACCTGTGTGAGCCTTCCATCCAGGGTTTGAGTTCTGCCTGCCAGTTCATTTCCACTGGTGTTCCAACCTCTACTAGTATAGGTAATCATTCATTACGCCGTTTCTATAATAAAGACACTCCATCACCTTTCATGCAATAAGCGTTAACCATTTTTTAGAAGGTGTACGTGACAAGCCCAGTCTCCTTTGACTATTCACATATACGATGTACAACCTATCAAATGATATCTAATTGTCGCAGTTCACGGCAAAGTATGTGGATGAGTGCTTGTAAGGTGTGGAATTATAGCCACCATACAGCATGTTGAAACGAACGTTGTATCGTAATTCGGAATAACACGGGCACTGCAGTGTCGTATTTATCCGCCGACACCGAGCAAGCACTTTCAGGTAAAATATTGACATCCGTTGCATATCTTTAGCGTGGTCTGTAGTTTGAAAAGTCGTGTTATGGAGAAGAAGGAAGTACGTTTGCGCTCTGCTATACTTTCTTTTCTTTTCTTTTTAATTTTTTTACATCTTCGCGTGTCTAACAGAGTCTGCGATGAGCAGTGGTGTTTGTATTCTTACTTGTCACATATTTGGCCGTTTATTCCGAATACGTGACGATTTCCGAGGGTGTGGCTAGACAGGACCCTAAAAGTACACCTTAAATTGTTGCAAATCAATCTAGCACGATGACGACATTCATCTCCGGTCTCCAGCCAGAACATAACATATTGACACAGTATTTCGGTGGTCCACCTGCCCGCCATCTTCAGCTCAGTAAGCCGTCACACTAACTCGCTGGAACTGAATCAAACCGCAGCGGCGGCTTCTTTATACACCGCCCGTAGCTCCACCGCGCGCGCGCGAACGTAACTGTCCTCAAGGGCAAAGCACGACAGCGCACCGGGGGAAACAATAAGTCGTATCAAACAATGTTGACATATGTCGATAACCGAAACAAAGATCGTTGCTTTTTAATGTCAGACAAAATAGGGTTCCAGCTCTTACTCAAAGGATACCCCTTATCTCTGTTTACAATATCGTCAGATAATCAGATTTCAGAAGCTTCTTTCTCTACAAAGTCCCAATAACGTGTCACAGGGGAAATAACTTGTATCTCATTGTACAACATTTTATGTCCTCCATTAAGACAATGTTCTACAACTGCAGATATTTCTGGCTGAAATAACCGTGTGTGGCGATTGTGCTCCTCGACCGTACGAATTGTCTGTCCAATATAGGCTTTCCCGCAGTGGTAGAGAATTTTGTAGACGCCGGGCTTCCTCAAACCCAAAGCAGTGCTCCAGACCTAGCCGGCAGACGGAATACATTTTTAATATCAAATCTCTTTAAAATTCTTCTTATTTTTGAAGATATGCTTCCTGTGAAAGGTAGGAACGCCACCGATTTGCTTGTATGTTCAGTTGGTTCCCTTGAAGATCCAATCTGAAGAGAACAACGGATTTGATTGTCGGTATAACCATAATGCGTGAATATTGCTTTCAAACGATTCAGTTCTTGTGTCAAACTATCTGCATCTGAGATGGCGTAAGCTCTTTTTACCAATGTAAGTGAGACCCACCACCCACCGGTTTGCGGTGGAACGAGGAGTTACAGCTTGGTACATGGAGGTATCGGTCCGTATGCGTGAGCTTACGTTAAGCATTGTGTCCCATTATTCCTCCTGTAGACCAAGAGACTTAAAAACGGAATTTTTCCATCCTTTTCCACTTCCATCGTGAACTTAATATTGGAATGGAGACAATTCTAACGATCTAGGCATCCACGAAATCTTCCATAAACGAATTGGCGACTATGGTGGTTAAAGCTCCCCCCCCCCCCCCCCCCCCCCCATGAACCATGGACCTTGCCGTTGGTGGGGAGGCTTGCGTGCCTCAACGTTACAGATAGCCGTACCGTAGGTGCAACCACAATGGAGGGGTATATGTTGAGAGGCCAGACAAACGTGTGGTTCCTGAAGAGGGCAGCAGCCTTTTCAGTAGTTGCAGGGGCAACAGTCTGGATGATTGACTTATCTGGCCTTGCAACATTAACCAAAACGGCCTTGCTGTGCTGGTACTGCGAACGGCTGAAAGCAAGGGGAAACTACAGCCGTAATTTTTATAGAGGGTATGCAGCTTTACTGTATGGTTAAATGATGGTGACGTCCTCTTGGGTAAAATATTCCGGAGGTAAAATAGACCCCCATTCGGATCTCCGGGAGGGGACTACTCAGGAGGATGTCGTTATCAGGAGAAAGAAAACTGGCATTCTACGGATTGGAGCGTGGAATGTCAGATCCCTTAATCGGGAAGGTAGGTTAGAAAATTTAAAAAGGGAAATGGATAGGTTAAAGTTAGATGTAGTGGGAATTAGTGAAGTTCGGTGGCAGGAGGAACAAGACGTTTGGTCAGTTGAATACAGGGTTATAAACACAAAATCAAATAGGGGTAATGCAGGAGTAGGTTTAATAACGAATAAAAAAAATAGGAGTGCGGGTAAGCTACTATAAACAGCATAGTGAACGCATTATTGTGGCCAAGATAGACACAAAGCCCATGCCTACTACAGTAGTACAAGTTTATATGCCAACTAGCTCTGCAGATGATGAAGAAATTGATGAAATGTATGATGAGTTAAAATAAATTATTCAGATAGTGAAGGGTGACGAAAATTTAATAGTCATGGGTGACTGGAATTCGTCAGTAGGAAAAGGGAGAGATGGAAACATAGTAGGTGATTATGGATTGGGGCTAAGAAATGAAAGAGGAAGCTGTCTGGTAGAATTTTGCACAGAGCATAACTTAATCATAGCTAACACTTGGTTATAAAAGAAGGTTGTATACTTGGAAGAATCCTGGAGATACTAAAAGGTATCAGATAGATTATATAATGGTAAGACAGAGATTTAGGAATCAGGTTTTAAACTGTAGGACATTTCCAGGGACTGATGTGGACTCTATTGGTTATGACCTGTAGGTTAAAACTGAAGAAACTGCAAAAAGGTGGGAATTTAAGGACATGGGATCTGGATAAGCTAAAAGAACCAGTGGTTATACAGAGTTTCAAGGAGAGCATAAGGGAACAATTGATAGGAATGGGGGAAAGAAACACAGTAGAAGAAGAATGGGTAGCTCTGAGGGATGAAGTAGTGAAGGCAGCAGAGGATAAAGTAGGTAAAAAGACGAGGGCTAATAGAAATCTGTGGGTAACAGAAGAAATATTGAATTTAATTGATGAAAGGAGAAAAAATATAAAAATGCAGTAAATGAAGGAGGCAAATGGAATACAAATGTCTCAAAAATGAGATTGACAGGAAGTGCAAAATGGCTAAGCAGGGATGGCTAGAGGACAAATGTAAGGATGTAGAAGTTTATCTCACTAGGGGTAAGATAGATACTGCCTACAGGAAAATTATGAGACCTTTGGAGAGAAGAGAACCACGTGTATGAATATCAAGAGCTCAGATGGCAACCCAGTTCTAAGCAAAGAAGGGAAGGCAGAAAGATGGAAGGAGTATATACAAGGTTTATACAAGGGCGATGTACTTGAGGACAATATTATGGAAATGGTAGAGGATGTAGATGAAGAAAAAATGGGAGATAAGATACTGCGTGAAGAGTTTGACAGAGCACTGAAAGACCTGAGTCGAAACAAGGCCCCCGGAGTAGACAACATTCCATTAGAGCTACTGACAGCCTTGGGAGAGCCAGTCCTGACAAAACTCTACCATCTGGTGAGCAAGATGTATGATACAGGCGAAATACCCGCAGACTTCAAGAAGAATATAATAATTCCAATCCCAAAGAAAGCAGGTGTTGACAGATGTGAAAATTACCGAACTATCAGTTTAATAAGTCACAGCTGCAAAATACTAACGCGAATTCTTTACCGACGAATGGAAAAACTGGTAGATGCGGACCTCGGGGAGGATCAGTTTGGATTCCGTAGAAATGTTGGAACACGTGAGGTAATACTGACCTTACGACTTATCTTAGAAGAAAGATTAAGAAAAGGCAAACCTACGTTTCTAGCATTTGTAGACTTAGAGAAAGATGTTGACAATGTTGACTGGAATACTCTCTTTCAAATTCTGAAGGTGACAGGGGTAAAATACAGGGAGCGAAAGGCTATTTACAATTTGTACAGAAACCAGATGGCAGTAATAAGAGTCGAGGGGCATGAAAGGGAAGCAGTGGTTGGGAAAGTAGTGAGACAGGGTTGTAGCCTCTCCCCAATGTTATTCAATCTGTATATTGAGCAAGCAGTAAAGGAAACAATAGAAAAATTCGGAGTAGGTATTAAAATTCATGGAGAAGAAGTAAAAACTTTGAGGTTCGCCGATGACATTGTTATTCTGTCTGAGATGGCAAAGGACTTGGAAGAGCAGTTGAACAGAATGGACAGTGTCTTGAAAGGAGGATGTAAGATGAACGTCAACAAAAGCAAAACGAGGATAATGGAATGTAGTCAAATTAAATCGGGTGATGCCGAGGGAATTAGATTAGGAAATGAGACACTTAAAGTAGTAAAGGAGTTTTGCTATTTGGGGAGCAAAATAACTGAAGATGGTCAAAGTAGAGAGGACATAAAATGTAGACTGGCAATGGCAAGGAAAGCGTTTCTGAAGAAGAGAAATTTGTTAACATCGAGTATAGATTTAAGTGTCAGGAAGTCATTTCTGAAAGTATTTGTATGATGTGTAGCCATGTATGGAAGTGAAACATGGACCATAACTAGTTTGGACAAGAAGAGAATAGAAGCTTTCGAAATGTGGTGCTACAGAAGAATGCTGAAGATTAGATGGGTAGATCACGTAACTAATGAGTAGGTATTGAATAGGATTGGGGAGAAGAGAAGTTTGTGGCACAACTTGACTAGAAGAAGGGATCGTTTGGTAGGACATGTTCTGAGGCATCAAGGAATCACAAATTTAGCATTGGAGAGCAGCGTGGAGGGTCTGCCCTGTCCTCACTCTTGATACAGTATGAACACATAGTCATTATGGGCGACACAAACATCGACTTACAGTTAAAATCTCCCTCTGCCGAAAAACTAAGGCGACTGTTCCACTCCAATGATATGAGTTTAACACCGCTGGACCCAACTCATCACACGCCACACAGCCACACAATCATAGATATAATAGCAACAAAGCGACCAGATAAAATAATCCGCGCCATTCAGACATCCGCTCCGGGACTCTCTGCTCATGACGTGATATTCTTAAATTACTCAATGCATACTTCCAAAGAAAAATCTCACCTGGTAACCTACAGAAACTTAAAAAATGTTAACCATGACGCTCTTCAAAAGGATTGGTCAGACATCCCTTGGCGTGATATAAGCAATGAACCGACTTTAGACGGAAAAATTCGGCAATTATGTCGCAAAATTGTCGTACTGTATGATAAACATGCTCCTCAACGCACTGTCAAGGTAAAGAGAGCTCCCGCTCCGTGGCTCACCACTGCATTACGCCAGTTAATGAATAAACGTGATGCTGAACATAGGGCCTTCAAGCGTAACCCAACTCCCGAGGCGTACGAAGCTTATAGGAAACTCCGAAACAGAACCAAGCAAAGCGTGAGGAATGCCAAAATCAGACGTGCCCGCTCAGTCGTATGCGGCATATCAAAACCTGCTGCACTGTGGAAAAAGCTGCGCAGTTCCGGTATAGGGAAGCGAAGATCTGACGCTGTTTATCAAGCGTCTGCAGAAGAATTAAACGATTTCTTCTCAACAGCTGTAAACTGCCACGCAGTGACAAATTACCAGCCCCAAGATATCAATCTCTCGAGAGACAAGTTTTTCTTAAAACATGTCACTACAGGCACAGTACACAAGGAAATTATGAGAATCTCTTCCGAGGCAGTAGAAATGATGGAGTGAGCATTGGCATGATTAAGAACGTCGTAGACACTATTATTCCAGTTATCACAGACATATTCAACCTGTCTCTTGTCAGTAGTACATATCCTACTGAGTGGAAGCAAAGTTTAATTCAGCCTATACCCAAGACTGACAACCCTAAGTCGCCAGGTGACTACAGGCCGATCAGCATACTACCTGCAATTTCTAAAGCCCTAGAGTACATCGTCCATGAACAGCTGATGGATTACCTCAAAACTCATAACATCCATGACGAATATCAGTCAGGCTTTCGAAAGCATCATAGTACAGCAACCGCATTAATCAAAGTAACTGATGACATTAAACATGCTATGGACAGACGTGAAGCTACTATCCTAACACTGCTTGATTTTAGCAAGGCTTTTAACACAGTTGACTTCGATATATTACTAATTAAAATGAAATAGCTGAATTTCTCAAACAGCGCAATACACTGGTTCGACAGCTACCTCAAAAACAGAAGTCAACAAGTCATTTGTGGGTCGGAAAAGTCATCATGGAAAAGCGTGCGCTCTGGAGTTCCCCAAGGCTCCGTCCTTGGTCCACTACTCTTCTCACTGTACATTAATGATATTTCTTCAGTGATTCACTCCTGCAACTACCATATTTGTGCCGACTACATCCAACTGTACATAAGTGCAAGCCCCAAAAACATTGCTGGCGCAGTAGCGAGTATGAACGCAGATCTTTGCTCTGTTTCCCGATGGGCACAGAATCTAGGTCTGAAACTAAACCCCAAGAAATCCCAGGTCATACTTATATCTCATTCAAAGTTAAGCAGCCGGTACTTTCGCGAAACAGTCCCTAAAATACTCCTCAATGATACCCAACTACCTTGGAATAATCTTGGATGAACACCTAAACTGGGAAGAACAAACAGTCACAGCTTGCCGGAAATCGCTCTCCTCCCTACATGCAATTCAAAAATTTAGAAAAATATTTCCAACCCATGTTAAACAAAAATTAGTCCAAACACTATTCTTGCCTAATCTTTACTACTGCGAAGTAGTTCAACACGGCACAAATAGTGAAAATTCTAGATGCCTCGAGCTAGTGATGAATGCTTGGATTAGATACGTGTGCAATATTCGGTTGTATGATCATATAAGTCCTTCATACTCCCAGCTAGGTTGGATACGCCCACATAAGGCACGCGATCTCCACACGATGTGCTTACTTCATCGATTCTTAGCCACTGGTGCCCCCAATACTTATCTTCTCACATTAAACACCTATCATCATTCCACAATCGCAACACCAGATCGGATATGCCTATCATCTTGGCTGTACCTTTACATAACACAAAATCTTTCTCCGTGTCATTCTCCATCTCAGCCATACGACTATGGAACGCGCTCCCCTGTGATCTTCGTCTTATCCAGAACTACTCAACATTCAAGAGGGAACTCAAGACTTACATATTAGGGACGGTATAGCCACCATTGTTATGCCCCTCCCATCTCTTTCTTTCTCCTCTCCATCACAGTTTCGAATTTTACCGTTCTATTTCTCTTCCTCTAACCTATCTACCTCTTATATATCTCTTTCACCCCATTCTATCGTCTTACGTCTCTGCTCAATGAGAATAACTCACAAGCTGCAAGAACATAACGAGAAAATTCCCAACTAACAATGGGACTGACATTCAGAAACGAAAAGTATGTTTACTTTCATATACATAGTCATTATTATTATTATTATTATTATTGACTGTTAGAATTATTTTTATTGCTATAATTGTCATTGTACTACTGTTATAATATCTATTTTTTTCTTCAACATCAATACTGCATAATAGGCTATATGTCCTTAATGTTTTGTAGAAACTGTAACTTGTTCAATCTGAGTATGCCTGGTTAGGTGTAAGAGAGGGCCTGAAGGCCCTAATCTTGCCAGGTAAAATAAATGCATAAATAAATAAATAAAAAATCGTAGAGGGAGACCAAGAGATGAATACACTAAGCAGATTCAGAAGGATGTAGGTTGCAGTAGGTACTGGGAGATGAAGAGGCTTGCACAGGATAGAGTGGCATGGAGAGCTGCATCAAACCAGTCTCAGGACTGAAGACAACAACAACAACAGGTTTAACATCAGAAGAGGCACCAATGTTAGCACTGAATAGGGGATCATGGAGGAATTTTATAAGGGGGACTATGCTCCAGACTGAACACTGAAAGGCATAATCAGTATTGAATGAAGATGATGATGATGATGATGATGATGATGGGAATTACAGTGGGCATTAGTGAAGTTCGGTGGCAGGTGGAACAAGACTTCTGGTGAGGTGAATACAGGGTTATAAATACAAAATCAAATAGGAGTAATGCTGGAGTAGGTTTAATAATGAATAAAAAAGTAGGAGTGTGGGTAAGCTACTACAATCAGCAAAGTCAACTCATTATTGTGGCCAAGATAGACACGAAGCCCACGCCTGCCACAGTAGTACAAGTTTATATGCCAACTAGCTTCGCAGATGACGAAGAGATTTTTGAAATGTATGATGAGATAAAAGAAATCATTCCTATAGTGAAGGGAGATGAAAATTTAATAGTCATGGGTGACTGGAATTCGATAGTAGGAAAAAGAAAAGAAGGAAACGTAGTAGGTGAATATGGAATGGGCGTAAGAAATGAAAGAGGAAGCCGCCTTGTAGAATTTTGTACAGAGCATAACTTAATAATAGCTAACACTTGGTTCAAGAATCATGAAAGAAGGCTGTATACATGGAAGAGGCCTGGAGATACGAGAAGGCTTCAGGTAGATTATATAATGGTAAGACAGAGATTTAGGAACCAGATTTTAAATTGTAAGACATTTCCAGGGGCAGATGTGGACTCTGCCCAAAATCTATTGGTTATGAATTAAAAGTGAAGAAACTACAAAAAAGTGGGAATTTAAGGAGATAGGACCTGGATAAACTGACAGAACCAGAGGTTGTAGAGAGTTTCAGGGGGAGCACAAGCGAACGATTGACAGGAATGGGGAAAACAAATACAGTAGAAGAAGATTGGGTAGCTTTCAAGGATGAAATAGTGAGAGAAGCAGAGGATCAAGTAAGTAAAAAGACGAGCACTAGTAGAAATCCTTGGGTAACAGAAGAAATATTGAATTTAATTGATGAAAGGAGAAAATATAAAAAAAAGCAGTAAATGAAGCAGGCAAGAAGGAATACAAACGTCTCAAAAACGAGATCGATGGGAAGTCCACAATGACTAAGCAGGGATGGATAGAGGACAATATAGACGCATATCTCACTAGCGGTAAGACAGATACTGCCTACAGGAAAATTAAAGAGTCCTTTCGAGAAAAGAGAACTACTTGTATGAATATCAAGATCTTAGCTGGAAACCCACTTCTAAGCACAGAAGGGAAAGCAGAAAGGTGAAAGGAGTATATAGAGGGTCTATACAAGGGCGAGGTACTTGAGGGCAATATTATGGAAATGGAAGAGTATGTTGATGAAGATGAAGTGGGAGATACGATACTGCATGAAGAGTTTGACAGAGCACTGAAAGACTAAGTCGAAACAAGGCCCCAGGAGTAGACAACATTCCATTAGAACTACTTATAGCCTTGGGAGAGCCAGGCCTCACAAAACTCTACCATCTGGTGAGCAAGATGTATGAGACCAGCGAAATACCCAATCCCAAAGAAAGCAGGTGTTGCCAGATGTGAAAATTACCGAACTATCAGTTTAATAAGTCACAGATGCAAAATACTAAGGCGAATTCTTTAGAGACGAATGGAAAAACTGGTAGAAGCCGACCTCGGGGAAGATCAGTTTGGATTCCATGGAAATATTGGAACACGTGAGGCAATACTGTCACTACGACTTATCTTAGAACATAGATTAAGGAAAGGCAAACCTACGTTTCTAGCGTTTGTAGACTTAGAGATAGCTTTTGACAATGTTGATTGGAATACTCTGTTTCAAATTCTGAAGGGGCAGGGGTCAAATACAGGGAACGAAAGGCTATTTACAATTTGTACAGAAACCAGATGGCAGTTATTAGAGTCGACGGTTATCAAAGGGAAGCAATGGTTGGGAAAGGAGTGAGACAGGATGTTATTCAATCTGTATATTGAGCAAGCAGTAAAGGAAACAAAAGAAAAATTCGGAGTAGGTATTAAAATCCATGGAGAAGAAATAAAAACATTGAGGTTCAACGATGACATAATAATTCTGTCAGAGACAGCAAAGGACTTGGAAGAGCAGCTGAACAGAATTGACAGTATCTTGAAAGAAGGATATAAGATGAACATCAACAAAAGGAAAATAAGGATAATGGAATGTGTTTCTGAGGGAATTAGATTAGATTAGGAAATGAAACATTTAAAGTAGTAGATGAGTTTTGCTATTTGGGGAGCAAAATAACTGATGATGTTCGAAGTAGAGAGGATATAAAATGTAGAGTGGCAATCGCAAGAAAAACGTTTCTAAAGAAGAGAAATTTGTTATTATCGAGTATAGATTTAAGTGTCAGGAAGTCGTTTCTGAAAATATTTGTATGGAGTATAGCCACGTATGGAAGTGAAACACGGACGATAAATAGTTTGGTCAAGAAGAGAATAGAAGCTTTCTAAATGTGGTGCTACAGAAGAATGCTGAATATCTGATGCGTAGATTACATAACTAATGAGGAATTATTGAATAGAATTGGGGGGAAGAGAAATTTGTGTCACTACTTGACTAGAGGAAGGGAGCGGTTGGTAGATGTCCTGAGGCAACAAGGGATCACCAATTTTGTATAGGAGTCCAGCGTGGAGGGTAAAAATCGTAGAGGGAGAGCAAGGGATTAATACACTAAGCAGATTCAGAAGGATGTAGCTTGCAGTAGGTACTGGGAGATGAAGAAGCTTGCACAGGATAGAGTAGCACGGAGAGCTGCATCAAACCAGTCTCTGGACTTAAGACCACAACATCAACACGGGGGATAATGAACACCCCATAGCCACTCCGTCAGTTTGTTCAAAGTATTTGTCATCAATCAAAAATACTTTGACGTCAACACATAGTGACAAACCTTAGTTGTTTCTTCGTTCAATTTTTCACCAACTAACTGCAAATAATATTCAAGAGGAACTCTGGTAAAAAGTAGCAGCAATGGAATTTGTAATTTCTCGCTTGCTACAAATATCTAGCAGTTTATTTCCGTATACTTCGCTGTATAGAGCGTTTGGCTAGGCAGGAACCTAGAAGGACAGCTTAAATTTATTTTCTTCTTTGTCAGCAATATTTAGCTGTCTGAGAAGGGGAGGATAGAGCAGGCTTTGCGAATGTGCAAGGTGAGGTGCGAAAGCTGCCTACAGAGTCTTGTGTCTCGGCTTGGGACGCTCTTCGATAATGTTTGACTCTATGTAGCATGTTCCTTGTAAACATTCGTAGGGAAGGTGCTCTGTCATTAAGCAGGTGTTTAGAACATGATACGTGTGATGAAAAATAGTAAATAAAAATAACAACTCTAATTGGACCACTGTGCTTTTGTTGTTAGTCAACCGTAGAGTCCTATGATGTTATGACGTCACACTGGGTGCAAGTGTTGGAGTGTTTCAACTTCTTGTCGCAGCCGACAGCTGCGTAGGTCTCGCCCCCGGAGATCAGCAGTTGTCCACCAGCGACGAAGGAGGGCGCCGTGGTGGATGACGCGAGGCAGTTCGGCGCTTAACAGTGGGGAGCTGACTGGAATTCCGGTCGTCGTCCAGGAAGGAATAAACGGGCCCCACACTGGCTTGAGACGAGCGGAAAACTTGTGCGGGTAGAAGTGGACATGCGATGGCAAATGATCGGTACTGAGGGTAGGACGGAATGACGTTGCAGTTAGTTGGAGAGAAAAGTAATATCAGCTGCAGACGGTGCCCTGCTAGGTTGGGATGAAATATTGTGTTTACTGTAAGCACTCTGCATTGCTTACTAAATTTCTGACTTTGTCTGAACATTTTGTCCTAGGCGCTGAGTGTTTCGTGAGCTCGGTGTTTATTCACGAACTTATCTGTTGCGGTAGTTCGAGGGTTCTGAACTTTTAGGGCTTTCTGGACGCTGATGTTGGGCGTTGCTTCTGTTTCTATACGCACGGAAAAAGGAACCTTGCATTGCATTGAGAATAAAAGTGAAGCGTTCACGTTACGGATCAGTTGTGCCGAAGCAGTGACTTGGTTGACGGAAATTGCTCACAAATGTGTTAACTACACTTATGCTCATAAATTAAGTGTATTTGCAGAATCTGGTACCACACAATGTAGCATTACACAGAACTGGCGCTAATAGCACAGGCATATTAGGAGTACATGCGATACAGATCTGTAAGTCCACGGTATTGGTGATACGTTGAGGAAACAGTCCCGAAACACATGTGCTACAAAACTCCACTGTTTCCTGCCCAAGTACCCCAACATCCATATGGGATATGATCACCTTGCACACGTACACAGGCCGCACAACGGGTTGGCATACTCTGGATCAGGTGGTCGAGCAGCTGCTAGGGTACAGCCTCCCATTCTTGCACCAGTGCCTGTCGGAGCTCCTGAAGTGTCCTAGGGGTTTGAAGACGTGCAGTGATACGTCGACGGAGAGCATCCCAGATGTGCTCTATGGGGTTTAGGTCTGGAGAACAGGCAGGCCACTCCATTCGCCTGATATCTTCTGTTTCAAGGTACTTCTCCAAGATGGCAGCTCGGTGGGGCCGTGCGTTATCATCCATCAGGGGCAAGGTGGGACCCACCGCATCCCTGAAAAGGCGGACATACTGGTGCAAAATGACGTCCCGGTATACCTGACCTGTTACAGTTCCTCTGTCAAAGGCATGCAGGGGTGTACGTGCACCAATCATAATCCCACCCCACACCATCAAACCATGACCTCCATACCGATCCCTTTCGACGACACTAAGGGGTTGGTATCTGGTTACTGGTTCACGCTAGATGAAAACCCGGCGAGAATCACTGTTCAGACTATAACTGGACTGGTCTGTGAACATAACCTGGGACCACTGTTGCAATGACCATGTACTGTGTTCTTGACACGAGGCTTTACGGGCTCTCCTGTGACCAGGGGTCAGTGGAATGCACCTTGCAGGTCTCCAGGCGAATAAACCACGTCTGCTCAGTAGTCTGTAGACTGTGTGTCTGGAGACAACTGTTCCAGTGGCTGAGGTAAGGTCCCGAGCAAGGCTACCTGCAGTACTACTGGTGGTGAGACATCGGTATTATTGTGGTGTTGTACACTGTGCACGTCCCGTACTGTAGCACCTGAACACGTTTCCTGTCTGCTGGAATCGTTGCCATAAATCGTTGCCATAATCTTGAGATCACACTTTGTGACCCATGCTACGACCTGCTGTGTTTGACCAGCCTCTAGCCGCCCTACTATTCTATCCTTCACAACGTCATTAATATGAGTTCTTTGAGCCGTTTTCAGCACACATTCACCATTAGCAAGTCTGAAAACGACTGCACACTTACTCGCTGTACAGTACTCTGACATGCACCAACACATGGACCGCTGCCATCGCCACCGTGCGAAGACAGCAGGTCAAATGAATCGCAATGGTCGTACCCCGAGATGATTTAAACCAGCAAATCGCCCACCAGAGCGTTGTTTCACCATGTATCAGCATTATCCTTAATTTGTGAGCAAGAGTGAGGTTAGTTTCTTATTATAATGGTGCTTTCTAGTTACGTTATCGAGCTGTCATGGTCTTTTCACGTGTCAGTAACCCGTCGCCTATGGTACATAAGAAGTTATGCTCGCACATCTCTCTCTGTCCTTGGTTAAACACATTAACATGGGCGACAGCTACTGTATAATTCCCCCGTGAAGAGGTCTGATGATGGAAATTGTTATTTTGCGTGCTCCTAACACAGAATTTGGCTTGGAGAGAGCTTATTTGATGTGTTCGTTGACCGGCCGATTAGCAGTTAGAGCATAATTAGAAAAATGGCTCAGGTCGCTGAGTTGGCGACGAATGAAATTCGGACGAAATCGCTATTAATAAATGTTGACACAATAATCTGTGGAGAGCAGCGACCTGATACTATATTTAAATTAAAATGAACAGCCGAGATCCGGACTGCTCATTTTAACTCAGATCACTATTGTCGGCTTGTCATTTCTAACGTTCCTTTTCCGTTAGTTTTGGTAAATGCGCAAGAGTTGAAAATCTGAACTGTCGAACCTTTATTTGTAACGACCATTTTTTTTGTGTTAGTAGCCATTTGTAACAGGCTTACTTGTCAAGCTACATTGCAATGGTTTTAAGAAAAGCTGTTGGGTACCCAATAGTATGGTACCAAATACGCACATCAAAAATGTTTTTCATCGCCCCGGTTCTCAGAACTCCTGAAGATAGACACTGTCTGTGGATATGTACCACAGACACAGTCCCTTTGACTGTACAGAGATGTTACTAAGCCAGCCCAAAGATGTAAACAACTATGTACCTGTATGGCTCTGAGCACTATCGAACTTAACATCTGAGGTCATCAGTCCCTTAGAACTTAGAACTACTTAAACCTAACTAACCTAAGGACATCACACACATCCATGCCCGTGGCAGGAGTCGAACCTGCTACCGTAGCATCTCCCTTTTCCTACTGCCGAATTCCAGTCAACCAGCACTATTAAACTTTCGTCACCCTTCACTATCTGAACAATTTCTTTTATTTCATCATACATTTCTTCCATTTCTTCGTCATCTGCAGAGCTAGTTGGCATATAAACTAGTACTACTGTAGTAGGTGTGGGCTTCGTATCTATCTTGGCCACAATAATGCGTTCACTATGCTGTTTGTAGTAGCTTACCCGCATTCCTATTTTGCTATTCATTATTAAACCTACTCCTGCATTACCCCTATTTGGTTTTGTGTTTATAACCCTGTATTCACCTGACCAATAGTCTTGTCACTCCTGCCACCAAACTTCACTATTTCCCACTATATCTAACTTTAACCTATCAATTTCCCTTTTTAAATTTTCTAACCTACCTGCCCGATTAAGTAATCTGACATTCCACGCTCTGATCCGTAGAACGACAGTTTTCTTTCTCCTGATAACGACATACTCTTGAGTAGTCCCCGCCCGGAGATCCGAATGGGGGTCAATTTTACCTCCGGAATATTTTACCCAAGAGGATGCCATCATCATTTAATCATACAGTAAATGTGCATGCCCTCGGGAAGAATTACGGCCGTAGTTTCCTCTTGCTTTCAGCCGTTCGCAGTACCAACACAGCAAGGCCGTTTTGGTTATTGTTACAAGGCCAGATCAGTCAATCATCCAGACTGTTGCCCTTGCAACTACTGAAAAGGCTTCTGCCCCTCTTCAGGAACCACACGTTTGTCTGGCCTCTCAACAGATACCCCTCCGTTGTGGTTGTACCTACGGTACGGCTATCTGTATCGCTGAGGCACTCAAGCCTCCCCAGTAACGGCAAGGTCCATGGTTCTTGGGGGCGAGGTCAGAATAAGTAACGAGGAAAATGTCTGACTAAGTTCAGTTTTACTCAACTACTTGAAAATCAAATAACGAAGAGGTTTTCCAGCACTGTCATTTATAAATTTTTCTAAGGGTATGTTTCACCACTACTGTTTGTGTTACTTCGCAATGATTCATGGTGTATAACTATGCGGTTGTATCTTCAGACCTCTGATATGGTCTCGAGACAGCATGGGCTGCAAATAATAAGGAATAATATAGTTGGGGTCGGTGTGACGGAGGCGCAAATACCGCTTACACGCCCCGTTCCTTAGCCGAATCTCTTTCAAAGTTCATTGTTTTTATCACGAGGTTGCATCGTGGGCTTACATTTTCATACGGTCATGGTCATGGCATTTGTCTCGAAAAAAGAAAAATAGCTCATTCAGAGGTAATGTCGTACCACCATTTGTAAAGCGGGTATAGCTTTTAACATGGATACTTGTGTGCATTGTAGAACAAAGAGCGCTTGTGAGAGTAACATGCAGTAATTGTTAGGATGGGGATTTTTTCTTTAACATCTGGTCGATTACGTTTCTCTTTCTATTACGCTGTGGTGGGACTCGCATGAAGAAGCTATGGGACATGCACACACATCGTTGATTTTGGGTCAGTGTTATTTAGTATCGTAGGCAATGATTTATTGACGAACTTCTATACTTAGTAGTAGCGGTGAGTGTGTGATATGTATGTATTTGGGAATTACGTTTATAAAGTATGAGTTTGTGGAAATTGAGATTACTATGCGCTCTTGAGGGAAGGTATGGATTTTACTTGAAGTAAAGGGAAGAGTATGTCCAGTCTTAAGGCAGGTACAGATATTTCAATTTCCAGAGCCACCGCCTTCGGTAGGGTGTATTTACGATACTTCGCTCACTGTCGAATGACGTTCAATTGAGATCGCGATCGTAAGATGGGGGGGCTTTCGTGATCAAGTGGAAATTTGAGAGCATAGTGTACGGAGGAGCGTTTGCGCTGGACCATTATTCCCTCCCATGTAAATTGTTCGGTTGACTGCTTCTGAACATTTAGCGCGTTTATTTAGTTGAGACAAGATAAAATGTGGTGTGTGGAAGATAAGTTTGCCTGTTCTGTAGACATGGACCTTAGGTGGCTTGTAAATTATATGGATGATTTGGGTTCTGTTACATGACAGAATCCGGTATTTGAGAGTGGAAATACCAGTTTCCTCTATTTGTTTCTAGTTGCTCAGTGGTCTAGAGGATGTTCCACATAGGTAAGGTTTCAGCTTCGTGGAGAAATAATGTCGAGTCTATACCTTGGGAATTATGTTGAGTGAGTGATCGGGAGGATACTGCTGTATGCTTGATATCGAAAAGTATGGCGATAATGAAATAATATTATCGTGAAAATAAGTGTGTTCTCGTAATCGACAAGTCTGGAGGTGGGTGTAGAAAGGCAAGCAAGCAGACATGTCCGGACTAGAAATAATAGGGCGTTTGTATCGATGGGGAAAGGAGCCTGTCTTTGCACATCAGTTCTGAGAGTGACTTCGGTTCGCTGATGTAAAGGGGGTGATTTTGTATGGTGGGGGATATGAATTGCATGTTTACTAGATCGAGACGGTACTCGGTGATATATTGCCGGGATGGAGATCGGTTTCACGGTCCAATATCCTTGCCAGTCTAGTATTTGATGATCTGTAGACACGTTTGCGAGATTTAGTTGTCGGTGCAATATGGCGATCGGTGTAAAATAGTTTGTTACCGCTGAATGTCGTATCTGTAGAATGACGGAAAGGCTGACGGTGCTTCCCTATCGGCGTCAGACTGTAGCAGCAATTCTAATATTTAATTCTAGTTATACTGGTAAATATCTTCCTGGCCTCGAATATTCTTCTGAGTAGAGTATGTATTTTATTATGTGTAGACAACACTGCGGGTTTAACTGTTAATGCAATTTAGCGATGTGTGAAAAATAATTTTACCTCTGAAAGGTCTGGAAAGAATAGGTGGTTGGTCCTTCGATACCAGCGGCATCAGTAATTCGTCAAGTAAACTCTATAAGAGCTAATCATAATGCTCCATCGTTTGTGCTGGGATATAGGAGCCTTTACATAGCGTAGGGAACATCTGCGTCTGTTGAGAGCAGGAAGGGTAACACATTAGGATCGCTGGGGGTGGGGGGGTGGGGGGGCAGTGCATCCGATGTTATTTTCGTAAACAGGTCCTGTTAGAATAAGAATTTCCGCGCATACAAGCTGACAAGCTAAGGCATGAAGAAAGGCAGGGTTAACTATTTCTGGAACAGTACACAGTTTTCGAGAGGTTGACTTGGTTCAAATGGCTCTGAGCACTATAGGACTTAACTTCCGAGGTCATCAGTCCCCTAGAACTTAGAAATATTAAAACCTATCTCACCTAAGGGCATCACACACATCCATGCCCGAGGCAGGATTCGAACATGCGACCATAGCAGCAGCACGGTTCCAGACTGTAGCGCCTAGAATCGCTATCGCTCTGCCACTCCGGCCGGCGAGGTTGACTTGGTTTTTTTTTTTTTTTTTTTTTTTTTTTTTTTTTTTTTTTACGAAGAGATGTGATGTGAGAATAACATTGGGAACGTTGTTAGATGCGTTTGTTAAGTATGTGCGTGCACTTGGTGGTGTTGCATCAGTCACCAGTCACGCTGGGTAGTTAAGTATGGTTAAATGCGTTTGTCATGTCGCGCTAGGAGTATTGCGCCCTGTGCTATTTTGTCATAGGCGGTAAATACATATACTGCTAGCAGGTGTCTCGCGTATGGCAGCTGCGCCTTGGAATTCTGCGATGTCGGTATAACGGTGACTGTATAGTCGCGACTTTCACCTGCGTTCGGCGGCCGCATCTCGGGGCTGTGGCGATGCGCGGTCCTGAACGGACGTCTGTGTGTGCTTTGACAGCTAACAGCTGACGGCCGCGTCGACCGCAAGCGCGCGGACTAGCTTCTAGCGTTTGCGCTCTGTAAATATGTCTTCGCTCCCATCCGATCGCGTCATCATCGGCGTCCAGGTGAACACGTATTGCGATAGCAGTTTCTCAGAAATGAAGTATGAAAGGGATGTGGCCACTTTCGGGACCCGGCCAGGGGCCTGTGCGAGGTTTGACATCTGACAGATGCGTCACTTATCGTTACTTCCTGTGTACTCTACTGGACAGGGGTGGCGGGCTGTGCGTGTGTGCATTTACTGCATTATTTCGCGAGCAGGTCTGTAGGCCCTGCTATACACTATTTGGACAGTTTACGAGTACTGAGCGTGTCTGCACATCAGTGTGAGGCATTATTTATGAGGAGTCTGAATGTCTGTAATTAAATTACACTCCTGGAAATTGAAATAAGAACACCGTGAATTCATTGTCCCAGGAAGGGGAAACTTTGACACATTCCTGGGGTCAGATACATCACATGATGACACTGACAGAACCACAGGCACATAGACACAGGCAACAGAGCATGCACAATGTCGGCACTAGTACAGTGTATATCCACCTTTCGCAGCAACGGCTTGCCATGCCATTTCCACCTGGCGCCTCTAGTCAGCCACCCAGACTGCCTTTTACTGCTAGTACCCCTTTTAGAAAGTTCTAATGGAAAGTAACTCTCAAAGAGCATGAGAAATGTGTTAAGGAAAGCATTATATTTGTCATCTACACTCCTGGAAATTGAAATAAGAACACCGCGAATTCATTGTCCCAGGAAGGGGAAACTTTATTGACACATTCCTGGGGTCAGATACATCACATGATCACACTGACAGAACCACAGGCACAAACACACAGGCAACAGAGCATGCACAATGTCGGCACTAGTACAGTGTATATCCACCTTTCGCAGCAATGCAGGCTGCTATTCTCCCATGGAGAAACGTATAGGTTAATGTTAGTCAGGGCCATTCTTTCGTAGGGATTTTTGAAAGTCAGATTGCGTTGCGCTAAAAATTTTGTGTGTCAGTTCAAGTACATTCGTGTATAATTGTTCAAAGAGGACGTTTCACATAGACCAGTCGTGTATAATTTTTCTAAGGGGACGTTTCATAAATTACTTACCTCACAAAAATCTTCGTTACTCAAGCTACTGCAATACAGCGAGCGCCACTACTGCCAGCTAAATAAAAGATTCAAGCTACTGAAGGCACTAACTACTGACAGGCATAGTTAGCAAATGAAAGATTTTAAAAGAGAACAAACAGTGTATTTACCTTAATAGTCAAAATATATATGGTAGTTCATGACATCCAGTCTTACAAATTACAAAACTCCGCCATCTCTCTCCCCACGTCCACCACTGCTGGCGGCTCACCTCCAACTGCGCAACGCTACGCGCTGTTAGCATCCAGCTGCCGCTGCCCAACACTACAATGGCGAGTATTACAACAATGCCAACCAGCCACAGACTGCACACGGCACAGCCAGTGATTTTCATACACAGCGCTATGTGGCGGCGGCGTTACCAATAAAAAAACCTAAACAGCCTACTTACAAGTGGCTCTAGACGCTTCAGTCCGGAAACTCGCTGCTGCTACGGTCGCAGGTTCGAATCCTGCCTCGGGCAGGATGATGTCCTTATGTTATTTAGGTTTAAGTAGTTCTAAGTCTAGGGGACTGATGACCTCAGATGTTAAGTCTCATAGTGCTCAGAGCCATTTGAAACATTTTGGGTCCGCAGCTCGTGGTTCTGCCGTAGCGTTTTCGCTTCCCACGTCCGGGTTCCCGGCGGGGTCAGGGATTTTCTCTGCCTCGTGGTGACTGGGTGTTGTGTGATGTCCTTAGCTTAGTTAGGTTTAAGTAGTTCTAAGTTCTAGGGGACTGATGACCGTAGATGTTAAGTCCCATAGCCATTTGAACCATTTTTGAAACATTTTTAACCATATCGGTGTTTTTCTGAGGTCGAGGATCACAGCGTCTTAATTCAATGCCCGCTATATCTTATGGATAAAAGAACTGTGTTTCTCAAAATGTTGCTTGCTTACTCCGTGTTGATTCCACTAGAGGAGCGTACTTCCTAAAGGTGTCCCATAATTTTGCAGTAGACTGACGTCACTGATACATCAGCCAGAACATTATGGCCACCTACCTAGTAGTCGGTATGTCCATGTTTGGCACGGATGACAGCGAGTACCCATCGTGGCATGGAAGCAATGAGGCTTGGTAGATTGCTGGAGGAAGTTGGCACCACATCTGCACACTCAAGTCTGCCAATTCCCGTAAATCAGGGGGAGGGGGGAGGGGGAGCGATGAGCTCTGACACCACGTTCAATCACGTCTCGGGTGTATTTGCAGGGGACGTCGACTGTGGAGGCCATCGTTAGGAGTTTCCGGTGCACTGTGTATTCAGACACACTTGCACTCTGCCCAGCATTAAAGCCTGATGACAGTTCCACCAGTCACCACATGTTCTGTTTTACCAGTCTGCCCAGCCTACAATGACATCTTTAATGGGGGTGGCTACCCACCTCCACGACGTTGAACGTGGTTTCACCTTGATTTTGCCACGTGCTGAAGACATTACAGCACTTCTCAAACACACGAAAACTTGTGCATTGGCCGAAATGCTGGTGCTCAACCTCTGGGCTATTACAATCTGCCCTCGGTCAAACACAGCACTCTCACAGGTACTACATGCACCGTGCATGTACTTGACTAGTTGTCATTTCTAGCAAGGTGACTCTTATATCACTTGGACGGGTTTATATCGATAGTTTTCAGTGGCCATAATGACTGGCTGATAAGCTATAAGCTAACATTTAAGTACGTCTGTGCGACGACTCTTCTTGGAAACGGGACTTCTCTATAGAAGAAAGGCAAAAAATCGGGCCCGCATAATTATAACGTCGGTTTGCTCCAGTATTTTGAACAAAAATTGATTTAGAATACAACATACACTACTGGCCATTAAAATTGCTACACCAAGAAGAAATGCAGATGATAAAAGGCTATTCGTTGGACAAATATATTATGCTAGAACTGACATGTGATTACATTTTCACGCAATTTGGGTGCATAGATCCTGAGAAATCAGTACCAAGAACAATCACCTCTGGCAGTAATAACGGCCTTGATACGCCTGGGCATTGAGTCAAACAGAAGTTGGATGGCGTGTACAGGTACAGGTGCCCATGCATTTTCAACACGATACCACAGTTCATCAACAGTAGTGACTGGTGTATTGTGAAGAGCCAGTTGCTCGGCCACCATTGACCAGACGTTTTCAATTGGTGAGAGATCTGGAGAATGTGCTGGCCAGGGCAGCAGTCGAACATTTTCTGTATCCAGAAAGGCCCGTTCAGGACCAGCAACATGCGGTCGTGCTTTATCCTGCTGAAATGTAGGATTTTGCAGGGATCGAATGAAGGTTAAAGCCACGGGTCGTAACACATCTGAAATGTAACGTCCACTGATCAAAGTGCCGTCAATGCCAACAAGAGGTGACCGAGACGTGTAACCAATGGCACCCCATACCATCACACCGGGTGATAGGCCAGTATGGCGATGACGAATACACGCTTCCAATGAGCGTTCACCGCGATGTCACCAAACACGGATGCGACCATCATGTCGCTGTAAACAGAACCTGGATTCATCCGAAAAAATTACGTTTTGCCATTCGTGCACCCAGGTTCGTCGTTGAGTACACCATCGCAGGCGCTCCTGTCCGTGATGCAGCGTCAAGGGTAACCCCAGCCATGGTCTCCGATCTGATAGTCCATGCTTTTGCAGACGTCGTCGAACTGTTCGTGGAGATTGTTGTAGTCTTACAAACATCCCCATCTTTTGACTCATGGTTCGAGACGTGGCTCCACGATCTGTTACAGCCATGCGGATAAGGTGCCTGTCATCTCGGCTGCTAGTGATACGAGGTCGTTGGGATCCAGCACGGCGTTCCGTATTACCCTCCTGAACCCATATTCTGCTAACAGTCACTGAATCTCGACCAACGCGAGCAGCAATGTCGCGATACGATAAACCGCAATCGTGATAGGCTACAATCCGACCTTAATCAAAGTTGGAAACGTGATGGTACGCATTTCTCTTCCTTACACGAGGCATCACAACAACATTTCACCAGGCAACGCCGGTCAACTGCTGTTTGTCTATGAGAAATCGGTTGGAAACTTTCATCGTGTCAGCACGTTGTAGGTGTCCCCACCGGCGCCAACCTTGTGTGAATGCTCTGAAAAACTAATCATTTGCTTATCACAGCATCTTCTTCGTGTTGGTTAAATGTTGCGTCTGTAACACGTCATCTTCGTGGTGTAGCAATTTTAAGAGCCAGTAGTGCACGATAAATTACTGTTTGAAGATTTTTCGTATAATATTTATACAATTGTGTAAGTACTTTATCAGTTTCGGATACCTTTCCTTTTTGTATTGATACTAACGTAATTTTCTCTTTCACGATCGCTGATCTCAGTATCTGGTATTTAGGTGATAGTGCAGTGATTACGATCGTCCATAGTGAAACAATTTTGAAATACCGAATTAAGTATTTTTAATTTGTGACCTACCGTTTTGGTGTCAGTTTTATCCCTGTGATTTAACATCACACCAAAACGTCTTAGGATGTTTCAACAAGACCAGCCGCCACCATTTTGCTTCCGAATTCAATGAGCGTATTATTTTCTTTACACTCATTTTGACTTCGTTCAGGTTTTGTTTGTCAACATTTCTCGTTTAAATTTATGGTGAAGTTGTCTTTCTTTTCATAGTTTCTTCCTGACACAGCTGTTGAAACATGACAGGTCTTACTCGTTCCTCAAGACGTCTTCGGCTCATTCACATCTAATGACTATTTTTTTGCACGTCCCCGGAAATGAATGTTTCGTGTGGACTGTTCAGATATTTTACATTCTGTTTCTTGTCTTATTTATTAACTAAAAATATATTTATGTCTACGTTGACATTGCTTTAAACACCTGTAGTCACTGATGGTATAGCAGCCTAGTGGTCATTGGTTCGTTCCTCTAAGTGAACAGATTCGAAGAGTTCATAACCTTTTCCTAGCACACTGTCAGTGGCGAGACTTTCCCATTCTGTAATTAGCAATTAGAAATACAGTATACCATTACTGCTTTCTTTCTGTTACAACTTTCAATTTTGGACTGATTTCATACATGTTATTTATGCATCTTTGTCTCGCTTTATATCATTTTCCCTAGGAATCCGTACCTCATTATGGTACAATGAAACCTACGTTGCGGTGCGGTTCGCCCCTGCGTAGCTAACGGCTTGCGACAGAAATAGCAAAACGACATCATTAGCAGGGTTATCGCATGACGCCTCGCTAACTATCGTCCTATCTCACGAACAAGGATTCAGTGAGCTGACAATGCAGAAGATGATGGTTAGCGCCCGTGAAAGGAGTCGTTGCTACATATTATAGCTTAGGGATGAGAAAACCGGTACCGGTATTTTAGTTCTGAATAACCGGAATTTTTCAGTATTTATTTATTCTCGGTTATAACAGATGTGTTTTATTTTTTATTAATAAACAGGCAAAGGCACGGAATATCAAATAGCCATAGAAGCACTGCTAAGGTTTTTCGTTTTTAATTAATCTTTGTTTAAAAATGTGTAAATTTTGTCCGTAAAATTTACATTGCTTTGAAATATTGGGTTTTTACGGAAAATAGGAAAAGCGATCAGTGCTATTAGAATAACAATGCCGACAGAGACGAAGAACAAATACATGGCATAAGAATTGATACAGCATTACTGAGTCAATATTCTACATGTTACCATGTGACGTGGCCTATAAGCCGCGCGGGATTAGCCGAGAGGTCCCAGGCGCTGCAGTCATGGACTATGCGGCTGGTCCCGCCTGAGGTTCGAGTCCTCCCTCGGGCATGGGTGTGTTTGTTTGTCCTTAGGATAATTTAGCTTAAGTAGTGTGTAAGCTTAGGGATTGATGACCTTAGCAGTTAAGTCCCATAAGATTACACACACATTTGAACATTTTTTTGGGCCTATTACGTGGTTCGCGTGTGTATGCAGTGTCTATGCGGTCGTTTCGCACTGTCGTCACCGGATATCCATTGTATATCAGAAAAGCACCATTTATAGTCTGGAAATATTTTACAAAGTGACCTACAGTAGCAATGAAGTACAATGATTCACTTGCTTTAAAAGATCTATCGCGTGTCTGTCATTTCAATCGCATAATAAAAAAGGGAGGAAATCATAGTATCAGTAATAAATAAAGACTTAGAAAATATTCGTTCGCAGTTTACAATGTAAATGTCGTGTGACTAGGGCCTCCAGTCGAGTAGACCCTTCGCCGGGTGCAAGTCTTTCCATTTGACGCCACTTCGGTGACTTGCACGTCACAGTTTACAATAAAAAATTGTAAGTAGCTGATCTGCTACCTGTGTCATGTTATGTCTTCATCTGCATTTAGTGACTGAAAACGGACAAATTAACATGAAAAATAGACTTCTTTGACCTCAGTTTTCACCATTTAGCACTGACTACTCGTAATGCTCAAGTAGAGGCACGACTCTCGATTACAACGTGATTTTTAAGCAGAGCTTCAATAATTTAGAATAAGCGGGAGAATATTGGCAATTTTTTTGAAATATTCAACCGCTTGTCATATTTCGAGATAAGTAGCAAATGGCTCACGGACGAAGTATTCTTTTATTTGATTATTTAATATTTTTTATGCGTGTCTTGAAACTGAGGGAGTGTAAATTTTACAATCTTTGCTCAAAAATGGCTCTGAGCACTATGAAACTTAACTTCTGAGGTCATCAGTCCCCTACAACTTAGAACTACTTAAACCTAACTAACCTAAGGACATCACACACATCCATGCCCGAGGCAGGATTCGAACCTGCGACCATAGTGGTGCGGTTCCAGACTGTAGCGCCTAGAACCGCTCGGCCACCCTGGCCGGCAATCTTTGCTCAGTATCCATATTTATCACAGAAGACAACTGGAACAACAAACCGAGAGTTGCGTATATCCAGAACGAGTATTATGAGCGGTTTTAACCGTCAAGATAGACAGGTGTGGAGGAAATCGATATAACACAAACAGATTGTTTCAGCGAAAACAGCCACCTCTGTTACAAAGCCGACATGCGTGTTAGAGGCTTTGACGGGACGGCAAAGCTTGGTCAAATGACGTCATCATTGCCCAACTGCTATGCGTGGCTTGTAGGGAGAACCGATACCGTTTCAGATACACTACACGACCTGGCTCGTCTATATACCGCCAAATTCCGACACAGGTTCTCAGTTATTCAGTCATCACAAACTCCTGATCACGAGGAAAGGTTTGCGCCTGTATGCCTTCTGAGATGCACCGACATGCTGCCATCATCACACTCTGTAGTTGCAAGCCAGCTTAGTGCTGTTCCTGTTCTGGCGTACGCTGGCGCCAGCACACCATGTGGCATACACGTTACGAGAGTATCGACGGAGGCCAACGACAAGACTCGCCGCAAACACGCTGCCAACGCTATCTCAGCTGCCAATATTTAGGACCGCCGCCGCGGACCGGGGGGGCTGGTTTAGCCAGTTAGTTCGATCCTGTTGGCGCCAGTTAGCTCGAGTCAGCACGTCGTGCAGATCCAGCTTTTCACCGAAACGGAGCTGGAGACTTAGACTCTAGCACGGAGAATGGCAGCACATAGTGAACATAGCGGACTTCTACTTCAACAGCATTGAGGTTACATGGACTATACAGAAGAGAGGTTGTACCACAGCATGTGGAGACTTAAGTAGTTGGCAGAACCCAGTTACTAATTGCGTCCAGTTTGTGTTGCAGAATGAGGATACCGGCAACCAACCAACATCCTCTCCTTGCTTCCCATCGTGCTGTTCTACAGAGACAATGAAACGACATAAAAGCAGCTAAGGAGAATACAATATTTCCATCAGTGAGTCACCTGATGGGTGACTATTATCTGCTGCTGGTCACCTTCCTAGGAAACCTGAGTTTGACCCTGGGCCCAGCAGTCACGGCCTGAGCAGGACCACCACTGCCGCTGTCTTTCACCCCCTGCAGATATGCGCTATTGCTGTTTGCTGTTGCCTTCTGCAGGTACACCCCACCGTCATCCTACCTGGCCAGGTACACGTCATGCTGAGGAGTGGGACAGGCCAGCTGTCTCAAGCCACACACCACCCAGCGTAGATGCCGCCAAGGTAACAGCAGCACCTCGCTGGCTGTGCCATCACCAGTCGGAGCTAGCAGCACGCCGTCTTTCGGATTGCCGCTGCCAACGCCAGGACGCTTCACCAGCTGTGGCTACACCTCCAGCTCCATCTTCGCTGCTGTAGTTGTAAAATAAAGGACTTATTTAAGCAATATTCTTTTCATGACGGTCCGCCACCTGATACCTGCCACCACATCACTGCAGCCTAGGTCAGAGTGATGGGCTGACGTCATCCACACTCACCTGGCCAGCCAGATCAACCCTGCCACGTTACTCACGACGACCTGTACAAGTGGTAACAGAAGTGACTGCTGCCGCTGCTACTAACAGCATCTAGATGGACCTTGGTGAGTGCAGTGTGTTTCCTTTGTGTCCGCTGACGCCATGGTACTTCATGGCTTCTATGAAATTTTAATTGTGTTTTTATGTGCTGTTTGGCGCAATACACTCAGTCTGTGTTCTGAGGATTGTAAAAAAAATGCATGTTAGTTCGTGCCATTTAGAATTTGCAGTGCATGTTGTTGTGAGAATGGAGTATGGTTCATTGCTTCTGATTATGTAAAGTAGTAATTGCGAGCATCTACTTTGCCAGAGGAGTTAAATCAGAGTAAACAGTGTAATGTTAGCATTGCATTTAAGTATCCTCTTCACCAATTTGTTGTTTTCTTGTTGTTTTTCGTGAGTGATAGAGTGTCAACCATGTCGGAGTCGATACCATAGGGTGCTAGCTCTGATAAACGTTGCGAATTTTAGCATTTCAATGAGCTGAATTGAGAGTGTTCAAACGATGGGGAAAGGGCTTCACTCAGTTTAACTGCTTCCCGCAGTACATGCAACTACCATTGTCAAAATTAAAACTGGCGACTGAAAAGTCTGGACGAGAGGATGACTAGATGCAAGGAACATATTACTTGTATTTCGAAAATGCTAGGTGTCCGAAGAGATTTCGTAGATTAAGCAAGAGTAGCTTTTGTGTGGAACCAGACAGTCAGGAGAAAGAAGTTGATAGTGCGAGTTTAATTAATGAGGAAAGTAGTAACTTTGTAGAAGTTAAAGGAAAGTAATATGGGATTACTAGCTATAGCTATCTATTTAGAATTCAGAGTCTCAAATGTTTGTAAAGTCAGAAGAAGTATACATGCGCAGCAAAAGAGTGTTTCAGTAGCAACATGGGTGATACTGATACTGCACGTTAGTGCGGTATGTCTACTCCCCTGGAATATAAAGTATGCTGAGTGCAGGCCGTGGAGCTCGGGCCAGGTGTTACCTGGGATGGGAGTGTACTAGGAATATCACGTGCCAATTATACTTGAGTGTCACAGACTGTAACTGCAGATAGTAATTTTGCTTTAGACACTGCGGAGAATGTACAGGAAGTTATCTAGAATGTTGATGGTGCCGCAGACCTTTGGGATAATGATGTGATACAGAATCATTAACTTCGGAAGGACGCAGATTAGTCGCCACTCGTGATGGCGTCGATCCCTGAGAAGTGGGTATAGGGCTTAGAGAAGGAGGCAGAAACGTGCATGAAAGGATAGTCATAGGGGCAACGAGGCTAAATCCTTTCAGGGATGTGTTCCTGACGATCAGGAAGCTCATACAGTTGATAGAACTACCAAAACCTGTACTGGGGGTAAGAGGGAAAGCTATGCGCAAATTGACCTACAGCAGCATGCAGTATAACTCAGAGGTCCCATGTTCCGGATAGTGGAGACTGCTGCCACTGATGCACTGTCGCAAGGTTCTTCTGTCATGAAGTACAAACGACATAAACTGGTACAAAGCCATTAAGACTCAATTCACATGTTGTAGTGTGGTGAGGTATAAGGAAGCATAGCGTTGCAAGTACGATTCAGTCTGTAATTTCTGAAATAAGAGGAATATGTGAAACTACCACCCAACATATTACGTATGGCACACGTTGGTGTTGTGTGAGCATAGTTTGAAGGGTGTGTTTTCTGAAAAAAAACACAAGGGAAACTTTTACCGCAAAGAAAAAGTTGTGAGTGGTGATCCAATACAACGAGTAAATAAGGCACCAGTTAAACTAGGGGAATTTCCAAGTATGAAAAATCATTTGAGTGTAAGAGTTTCCTGTAAAAGATAATTTGTTAAGGGAATTTGTTAACAGTAAAGGTTTTTGTATGTTGTTTTACTACTTTGTTATCTATTGACTTAATGTATTAATGTCCATGGCTGAAAAACGAGGGAAATAACAAGTGAAGTAGGCTGTATTACTACGGAGCAATTGCTCCACCTGACTACTTCACCTCTCAGAGCATCTGTTGCCAAAAGAGTGGGTCAATGTTAGAAACAATAATTAATTTCGTAACCAAACAATGAACATTGCCGTTCCCGCTGAGTTGGAATAAGGAATCGGAGTGTAGCGCACATATATGTCAAATCAGAAAACGAGCTGTTAAGATTTTTCCTGAATTGTAAACGGACGACAATCTGGTGGACTGGATTCCCTGAAGGAAACAGGAGTTTTGCGCTAAGATTCGACCCGATTCTTCAAATGGCTCTTGAGACAGAATCAGCAAAGCGTCGTCGTAAGGATAGGTATAACAAGACACCTCAGCCAATAAGTGTCCAGGCACAGCTACAAGTACTGAGTGAGTTGGCTACGCATAAGGCGTCAGCTAGTGCCTCTGAAAGAAGGTGATGCTACACATTAAAGCCTGGAGGGGCTCCTGGAGACAGTGAGGTGACGGAAAAGCTTGGGAAAATGATAGCATGATTGCCCAACAATTACGTGCGGAATTTCTGGCCTGTTAAGCCTTAATGAACAGGACGCCAGGTACTGTAGAAATACTAGCCGACCTGGCTTGGTATATATTGCCAAACAACGACATTAGATAAAGACCCTACCTCAAAAAGACTTACAGCTTACTGAAAAAGAAAAACACCACTACATATACAGGGTGATTCAAAAAGAATACCACAACTTTAAAAATGTGTATTTAATGAAAGAAACATAATAAACCTTCTGTTATACATAATTACAAAGAGTATTTAAAAAGGTTTTTTTCACTCAAAAACAAGTTCAGAGATGTTCAATATGGCCTCCTCCAGACACTCGAGCAATATCAACCCGATACTCCAACTCGTTCCACACTCTCTGTAGCATATCAGGCGTAACAGTTTGGATAGCTCCTGTTATTTCTGGTTTCAAATCATCAATGGTGGCTGGGAGAGGTGGCCGAAACACCATATCCTTAACATACCCCCATAAGAAAAAATCTCAGGGGGTAAGATGAGGGCTTCTTGGAGGCCAGTGATGAAGTGCTCTGTCACGAGCTGCCTAGCGGCCGATCCATCGCCTCAGGTAGTAGACGTTCAGGTAGTTACGGACAGATAAGTGCCAATGTGGTGGCGCTCCATCCTGCTGAAATATGAATTGTTGTGCTTCTTGTTCAAGCTGAGGGAACAGCCAATTCTCTAACATCTCCAGATACTGTAGTCCAGTTACAGTAGCACCTTCGAAGAAAAAGGGACCAAAAACTTTATTGGCTGAAATGGCACAGAAAACGTTCACCTTAGGCGAGTCACGTTCATACTGAGTTGTTTCCCGCTGATTCTCAGTGCCCCATATACAGACATTGTGACGGTTGACTTTCCCATTAGTGTGGAAAGTTGCTTCATTACTAAACACAATCTTTGAAACGAAAGATTCATCTGTTTCCATTTGAGCAAGGATAAAATCACAGAAATCGATTCTTTTAATCTTATCAGCTGCAGACAGTGCTTCAACCAATTTCAGACGATAAGGTTTTATAACTAACCTTTTTCGTAGGACTCTCCATACAGTTGATTGTGGAATTTGCAGCTCTCTGCTAGCTCTGCGAGTCGATTTTCCTGGGCTGCGAACAAATGCTTGCTGGATGCGTGCTACATTTTCATCACTCGTTCTCGGCCGTCCAGAACTTTTCCCTTTGCACAAACACCCATTCTCTGTAAACTGTTTATACCAACGTTTAATACACCACCTATCAGGAGGTTTAACACCATACTTCGTTCGAAACGCACGCTGAACAACTGTCGTCGATTCACTTCTGCCGTACTCAATAACACAAAAAGCTTTCTGTTGAGCGGTCGCCATCTTAGCATCAACTGACGCTGATGCCTAGTCAACAGCGCCTCAAGCGAACAAATGTACAACTAAATGAAACTTTATAGCTCCCTTAATTCGCCGACAGATAGTGCTTAGCTCTGCCTTTTGTCGTTGCAGAGTTTTAAATTCCTACAGTTGTGGTATTCTTTTTGAATCACCCTGTATATAAATCCAGTAGCACCATACCTAAGATCTCAACTAAAAGCTCACAAAAAAGAAGGCTTCGTAAGACCAATCTCATGCTCTTTAAATTACAGTGGGTATTGAATTCTGCAGAATCTCAACCAGATCTTCCAGAATAACTTCATACTTGAAAGTGAGTATTCAATTAAAATAGCCTCTCATTTGGCATTGATGTGAAAGACAATCGCAATATTAACAAATGCCAAATGATCTCTCTAGATGCAACTAATATGTGTACTAACATCCCCATTCACGATGCAATAGCTGTTATAGACAGAACCTAACAAAATACAAGAACCTCTCCCCTGCAGAAACTATAGAGTTCATTAATGTCTTGGAACTGGTACTGAAATATAATTACTTCTGCTTCAATGAAAGATCTGCGAACAAACGAATGGGCCAGAAATGGATGCTAACACATTAGAAACTACAGCTGAAGTATTTCTCACCCACTTACTGCAGAAACGTTTCGTAAAGGAAAATAATACGCATTCAAAGAGTTCACTTCTTCAAAATGGATGTAGATGATACATTTTTAATCATTGACGGGGGGGGGGGGGGGGGGGAGGAACAAAGATGATGCCCAAGACATCCTCAAAACAGTAAAAAATGCACAGGGACATTTAATTCATAAATAACACCATAAAATTATTTGATCTAACAATCTGTAAGTGCGACAAAAAATACACCTTACAAATATATCCTGGAAACGAACTATCACTTACATAAATATACATGCTTCCTCCCATCACCCAAATATGCACAAACTAACAGGATACCAATCAAACTCTCACTGTTGATTCACTCTGTAGGTGGGACTATACTAGACATGGCCTACACCTCAACAGGAAAGGGAAGGGTAAACTGGCTGGGCTGATAGCAGAAAATTTAAAGGGGGGAGGAACTACATCTCATGGTGGAAACTCTTTTTTAGTGTAAGATCAGTGTCCAGTGGGAAACTCAGCCAGGCAAGTACTAAAGATGTTAAAAAAGTTCAAGATACTCACAAAAGTAAAGTGAAAAATAATGTTAGTATATTTCATCAAAATATTGGGGGATTGAAGAATAAAAGTACTAAAGATGTTAAAAAAGTTCAAGATACTCACAAAAGTAAAGTGAAAAATACTGTTAGTATATTTCATCAAAATATTGGGGGATTGAAGAATAAAATTGATGAGCTTCTGCTTTGTTTAGAAGATATAGAAACCAAGAATGTAATAGATATACTATGCCTGTCTGAGCATCACATTGTCACTGATATGCAAAAGGTTAGCATCAATGGGTACAAATTAGCTGCACATGTAAGTAGAGATAATATGATGAGAGGAGGAGTTGCCATATATGTCAAAAGCTTCCACAGTGCAAAAAATTTAGAAACTAAAAAATATATGGAAGCATGTGCCACTGAACTTAAACTAAATGATGGCACTTTCATAATTGTAACAGTGTATAGGTCCCCCTCAGGGAATTTCCAGCTATTTCTAGAAAACTTGGATGCTTTGTTGTGCTATCTGTCAGACAGGGGGAAGCAAATTATCATTTGTGGGGATTTCAATGTTGATTCCCTGAAAGAGTGTAATAGGAAGAATGACCTTTTAGTATTACTCAGTTCTTTCAATTTGAGCTCCATCATTGATTTTCCTACTCGGATAACAAAGAACAGCAGTACATTGATAGATAACTTTTTTATAGACCAAGATAAGTTTAAGGACATAAATGCTTATCCTGTTGAGAATGGTCTTTCAGATCATAGTGCACAGCTTGTTACAGTACATGACATAGCTCCATGCAGTATAATAAATCAGACTTTCAAAGCAGTGCATTCAATTAACAATATAAATATTGCAAACTTTAGGGAAAGCCTACAGCAGCTACACTGGGATGAAGTGTATAAGGAACCCGATGCAAACTTGAAATATAACTTATTTCACAGTACATTTTTAAGGGTATTTGAAAATTGTTTTCCCAAGAAAATAGTTAAACATAATTCCAAGAAAACATATAAAAAACCTTGGCTAACTAAAGGAATAAGAATATCTTGCAACCGTAAAAGAGAACTGTATCTAACAGCAAGAGGGAGTACTGACCCTGAAATTGTTCAATATTATAAAAACTATTGTGCGGTACTAAGAAAAGTTATTAAAAAGTCCAGAAGCATGTGTATCATGTCTGAGATCAGTAACTCTGATAATAAAATTAAAGCAATTTGGAATATTATTGAAAGGGAAACAGGGCAACCAAGAGCACAGGAAGACTTTAGTGCAATAAAACTGAATGACAAGTGCACTAACAAACAATCAGAAATTGAAAATATTTTGAATAATCATTTTTTAAATGTTGTGGAGAAAATAGGATCTAGATCTTCACTAGAAGAGGCAAGGCTATTAATAGAAGAGGCCATACCTGCGCAGTTTGAAACAACTGTAATTCCACCAACCTCTCCCTCTGAAATCAGTAAAATAATAAACTCACTGAAAAGTAAAAGCTCTTATGGAATTGATGGCATTTCCAGCAAAGTACTTAAAGCTTGTTCCCCACAGATAAGTAGGATTCTCAGCCACGTATGTAATAGCTCTTTGGAGCAGGGTGTTTTCCCTGATAGACTGAAATATGCCATTGTAAAACCATTGCATAAAAAGGGGGATACATCAGATGTCAACAACTACCGCCCAATCTCTCTTCTGACAGCTCTATCAGAAATTTTTGAGAAAGTAATGTATTCAAGAGTAGCCTCCCATATTTGTAAAAATAAAGTACTAACAAAATGTCAGTTTGGTTTTCAGAAAGGCTTTTCAACAGAAAATGCAATATATGCTTTCACTGATCAAATATTAAATGCTCTGAATAACCGGACATCACCCATTGGTATTTTTTGTGATCTCTCAAAGGCCTTTGATTGTGTAAATCATGGAATTCTTTTAGATAAGCTAAATCATTATGGTTTGAGTGGGGCAGTGCACAAATGGTTTAATTCATATTTAACTGGAAGAATGCAGAAAGTTGAAATAAGTGGTTCGTGTAATGTTAAAACAACAGCTGATTCCTCAAACTGGGGTGCTATCAAGCACGGGGTCCCACAGGGTTCGGTCTTAGGTCCTTTACTGTTCTTGATATACATTAATGACTTACCATTCCACATTGATGAAGATGCAAAGTTAGTTCTTTTTGCTGATGATACAAGTATAGTAATAACATCCAAAAACGAAGAACTAAGTGATGTAATTGTAAATGATGTTTTTCACAAAATTATTAAGTGGTTCTCAGCAAACGGACTCTCTTTAAATTTTGATAAAACACAGTATATACAGTTCCGTACAGTAAATGGCACAACTCCAGTAATAAATATAGAATTTGAACAGAAGTCTGTAGCTAAGGTAGAATTTTCAAAATTTTTAGGTGTGTCCATTGATGAGAGGTTAAACTGGAAGCAACACATTGATGGTCTGCTGAAACGTCTGAGTTCAGCTACGTATGCTATTAGGGTTATTGCAAATTTTGGTGATAAGAATCTCAGTAAATTAGCTTACTATGCCTACTTTCATTCACTGCTTTCGTATGGCATCATATTCTGGGGTAATTCATCGTTGAGTAGAAAAGTATTCATTGCACAAAAACGTGTAATCAGAATAATTGCTGGAGCCCACCCACGGTCATCCTGCAGACATCTATTTAAGGATCTAGGGATCCTCACAGTAACCTCACAGTATATATATTCCCTTATGAAATTTGTTGATAATAATCCAACACAATTCAAAAGTAATAGCAGTGTGCATACCTATAACACCAGGAGAAAGGATGATCTTCACTATGCAGGGTTAAATCTGACTTTGGCACAAAAAGGGGTAAATTATGCTGCCACAAAAGTCTTTGGGCACCTACCAAACAGCATCAAAAGCCTGACAGATAGCCAACTAACATTTAAAAATAAATTAAAAGAATTTCTAGATGACAACTCCTTCTACTCATTGGCTGAATTTTTAGATATAAACTAAGTAAAAAAAAAAAAACTTAATCATTAGTGTCATGCAATATTTTGTGTAATGTCATTTCTTGTACAGACATCTTTTATTAACCTGACACGTTCCACATCATTACAAAGTGTCGTATTCATGATCTATGGAACAAGTATTAATCTAATCTAATCTAATCTAATCTACTTATTACTGAGAACCTTCAGAATGAAATGAGAATCATAAAAACTGCACTAAACAGGAGAATACAGTCACAGCACTTGTGTCCTTCATCAATAATATCTCCCAAAAATTGCAAATATTTTCTAGTTTCTCTACATAAGAATTGAATTCTAAACAAACAATAAATGTTGCAAGAACCTAACTCATAACCTAAAAATCAGCCAAGGTAAATAACTCTCTGGCATGTACAAAATCATGTGTGGTATGTGCCTGGTTCACTAAATAGACCAAACAGGCTGAGACATCCACATAATATTCACAGAACATATTAGAACCTTCTGATACAACACACAACACAAATTTGCAATAGTCTATGAAATAAAATATGCAGGACATCCATTTGACTGTGTGCAATGCAATCTTAAGATACTACATAAAATGAATAAAGGGTACAAGATATCTCTGCGTGAAGTACTAGGAATATATACCCACAGAAAGACACCTGGGGAAAATATACTCAATGACAATAATGAAACGGGCTCAACCACTTTCTCAAGAGCTTTGACAAAATAATTTAAGCCTATTCACAACTTGCAACAAATTTCAAAGCACAGCATTTTCTTTAACAGCTTCTATTCCTATCACAACAAGTTTCACCTACAGTGTATATGTATGAACTGATGAAATCTGTTTTAATCTTCCTCCAAGATATGTATGTATAACCTGTTTTTATCCATGTCTACAACACAAGAAAAGAGTTATGAAATCTGAACACATAAGATGTAAGGAAAGTTTTTCTTAATGGAAGAATGTAAAGAAGCAAAATGTGGTACCTGCAACATTAGATTATTAGTTGTTTAGCTTTTTGTTCTTTAAAACTGTAATATTTTTTAATTATCAGGATGTTTAAATTCAGTAAGAACCCACTAACTTAAATCAACTTTGCTCTTATCACTGATGACATTCCCTCCTATTTATGCCATGCCCAAATTTTGTTGCCTGCCATCCAGATTTTTAAAATACACGGTAAACTTATTTTTGTATATATACAACCATTTAATACAACAATTAAATTACTGTGTACATTGAACTGCCAAGCTCCAGCAATTACACCTTTCAACATCTCTGAAATGTTTAACATATATTAGCAGTAGACAGCCTTCCTTCGATTCTACTTCCTTTGCAAGTATACTTCGCTCTTATATCTTCACTTTTTAACGACTTTAGTAGTCCCATTACTGAAAAAAACAGTTTTGTCAAGTTCACAAAAAGAAAGAAAAACAGCCATGCACTTAGTTTGCTGCTGCAAAAAGCCATCTGTACTCTACCCTAACAACACCAACGTAACTACAATTCTCCACCTGAGATTGATGATATGAACTGTCAAATGTCTAATGAGAAAATAAAAAAGTTAATGACACACTTGATTTTTTACTTATTTATAAGGCAGTAACAAAATAGAACTTCAAGGTTTTCTTGTGTCCTTGCCTGGATAATGTAATAATATTTATTTCTGAGAGGTAGTCATCTGATACGAAAATGGGTTTTATATTTGTCCTTTTGCTCGTGAAGGGAATCATGGATACACTGCATCTTAAAGCACTAGTAATATGAAAGTAACTTTATTCTGGTTACAGTACTCTTCCGAAATTGTATACATATTTTACAGTACTATAGATAACAATAGAATTTTAGAATCATTCTTATTCGTTTTATCCCCTAATGTCAAACTTTTTTGTCAGTAGCATTTGTCAGTGAATTCTATTGCAGATTACAATATCTTTCACTGTTTGTTTATTTTGTGATTTTGTAATATATCCCTTAGTTAGACATGTGACTAGTACATCAGTTATACTTATTTTCAAGTCACAAGGCAGAAATTGTTGTTCTGCTAATTATTAAACGAAGTTTCGAACCAAAATTTTGTTTTCTGTTAATGGCTTGAATTCATTATCGGCATACTTACTTCCTAGACAGAGAAGAATGATGAAAGTGTATATTTCATATTTTGTTCATACTGAAAATATAAAATAGCCAATAGCTGTATGTACGTATTATGAAGATGGCTGTGCGTCTCTATGTTTCACACCAAATCAGTTGATCGGTTTCAATCAAATTTGGTACACATATGACTTATTCTCTCGAGAAGAAGTACTGTAGGCGTTAGAGCCTCCTCCAAAAGGAGTGGGGTGAGGATGAAAATGAGAAGACATAGAAGATGGGCATTGAGAGGGGTGAAGAAGGGAGAGGGGCAGATAGAGGAGAAGAGGAGATGGACAGAAAAAAGGGGAGGAGAGTGGGGAGAAGGAGACACACAAAGAGAGGGGAAAGGAGGAGATGGAGAGAGTGGTGGGAGAAGAAGATGAAGAGAGAGATAGGGGAGGAGAGGAGAAGAGAGACAGGGGAGGAGCAGATGTATGGTATATAATGTATGCTGTATTTATGACACATACGCACATATAGGTGAAGCCATAGGTAAAAATCTTGTTTTGATGTACATAATATATAAATGTATTAATAGTGTACAGATTTTAAAATACTTTTATTCTGTATACAGTAATTACTTACAGCTAGAAGGAAAACAGCTACTTCAGTTGCAATGAAATAAGTGTCTTCACAGCACTGTGAAGTATCAGCACTAACTGCGTTATTAATCATTAAGAATTTGAATATGTCATCCACTCAGTAATAAATATCACAGAAGTAACGCTTCCAGGGAGATTAAGTCTATGGGCCACACTGCAGTTGCAGTCTGAAGTAACATTTGAGGTGACAAAAGTTATGGGGTACCTCCTAATATCGTATCGGACCTCGTTTTGCCCGGTGTAGCACAGCAACTCGACATGGTATAGTCTCAATACGTTGAAAGTCCCTTGCAGATATTGAACCAAGCTGCCTCGATAGCCACCCATAAACACAAAATTGTTGTTGGTATACGATTCTATGCGCGAACTGACCTCTCCGTTTTCCTACAAAAAATTTTATGGAATTCATTTTTGGCGCTCTGAGAGGCTAAATCATTGGCTTGAACTGTCCAGAATGTGCTACGAACTAATCGCAAACTATTGTGGCCCATTGTCATCCATAAAAACTCCATCTTTGTTCGGGAACTTGAAGTCCATGAATGGCTGCAATTGGTCTCCAAGGAGCCGAACAATACCATTTCCACTCACTAATCGGTTCAGTTTGACCAGAGGACCCAATCAATTCGAGGTAAACGCAGCCCACACCATTGTGGAGCCACCACCAACTTGCACAACGCTTTGTTGACAACTTTGGTCCCTGGCTTCGTGGGGTCTGCGCTACATTCGATACGTTCCATTAGAGCTGACCAGTTGAAATCTGAACTGATCTTATCACAACACGGTTTTCCAGTCGTATAGGCTCCATCAGGTATAGTCACTGTCCCAGGAGAAGCGCTGAAGGCGATGCCGTGCTGTTAGCAAAGGAACTCGCTTCGGTCGTCTTCTGCCATAGCTCATTAACGCCAAATTTTGCCGTACTGTCGTAACTGAAACGTTCGTCGTAGGTCTCACATTGATATCTGATATTATTTCACACAGTCTTGCTTGGCTGTTAGCACTGACTACTCCACTCGAACGCCGCTGTTGTCGGTCGTCAAGCGAAGGGCGTCGGCTACTGTGCTGTCTGTGGTGAGAGGTAATGCTTGAAATTTGGTATTCTCGGTACACTCTTGACTCTGTGAGTCTTGGAACATTGAATTCTCTAACGATTTCCCATACGTCTAGCTGCAACTACTATTCTGTGCTCAAAGTCTCTTAAATCCCGTCTTGCGGCCATAATTACGTGGGAAATATTTTCACATGAATCACATGAGTACAAAAGACAGCTTCACTAATGTATTACCCTTTCGTATCTTGTATATGCGATACTACCACCATCTGTATATGTCAATGTCCCTATACCACGACTTTTGTAATCACAATAAACAGGTGAGTCGCGTAAGGCGTAACACCCCCTTTATTCCGGAGGCGATTTCACGTATCGGCATTCGGTTTTCGGAGAATCATCGCGGATTATGGGGCACATGCGCAATAATCACAACGTTTATATTGAACGAGATAATGAGGCAAGTACATGTTTTTTAAATGGGACGCTATACTTTTTTTACCATCATTCGAACGCTCTGGAAAAGACGCGTATAGTGATGTAACGCATGTTGCTATTGTGATTCAAACTTTGCTTAAAAGAGGGCGGATGGGGACTTACCTACGTAGCGTAGACCGTGCGTGCTGCATAAAGCACGGCAACTCGGCCTGCGGGTCGAGCGAAGCGTGTTTACAGTCTGCAGCCGCTTCCGACCGCCTCGACCTTCAATCGTACAATATTTCCCAGCGTCTTTTAAGCGAAGTTTGAATCACAATAACAACATGCGTTACATCACAATACGCGTCTTTTCCAGAGCGTTCGAATGATGCTAAAGAAAGTATAGCGTCGCATTTAAAAAACATGTACCGGGTGATCAAAAAGTCAGTATAAATTTGAAAACTTAATAAACCAATGTATAATGTAGATAGAGAGGTAAAAATTGACACATAGGCTTGGAATGACATGGGGTTTTATTAGAACAAAAAACACATCATATTGCTAGACGCGTGAAAGATCTCTTGCGCTTGTCGTTTGGTGATGATCGTGTGCTCAGCCGCCACTTTCGTCATGCTTGCCCTCCCAGGTCGACCTCAGTCGGTGCGATTATTGGCTTTGGGGTTACCTGACGTCGCAAGTGTATCGTGATCGACCGACATCTGTAGGGATGCTGAAAGGCAACATCCGACGCCAATATCTCACCATAACTCCGGACATGCTTTACAGTGCTGTTCACAACATTATTCCTCGACTACAGCTATTGTTGAGGAATGATGATGGACATATGGACCATTCCAGAATGAGATTTTCACTCTGCAGCGGAGTGTGCGCTGATATGAAACTTCCTGGCAGATTAAAACTGAGTGCCCGGCCGAGACTCGAACTCGGGACCTTTGCCTTTCGCGGGCAAGTGCTCTACCAACTGAGCTACCGAAGCACGACTCACGTCCGGTACTCACAGCTTTACTTCTGCCAGTATCCGTCTCCTACCTTCCAAACGTTACAGGAGCTCTTCTGCGAAACTTGCAGAACTAGCACTCCTGAAAGAAAGGATATTGCGGAGACATGGCTTAGCCACAGCCTGGGGGATGGTTCCAGAATGAGATTTTCACTCTGCAGCGGAGTGTGCGCTGATACGAAACTTCCTGGCAGATTAAAACTGTGTGCCCGACCGGGACTCGAACTCGGGACCTTTGCCTTTCGCGGGCAAGAGCTCTACCAAATGAGCTCACGAAGCACGACTCACGTCCGGTACTCACAGCTTTACTTCTGCCAGTATCCGTCTCCTACCTTCCAAACTTTACAGAAGCTCTTCTGCGAAACTTGCAGAACTAGCACTCCTGAAAGAAAGGATATTGCGGGTGTTGTTTGCAGCAGTTGGTACCTCGTGTGCATGCACTTGACTGCTTTGTTCCTATAAACGTGCGTCACTAGCGGAAGGTGTGCTGTGTACTTTCTCTCGCGGAGGGAACTACAACTTCCTCGTGACATGATCTTTCTACAAGATGGCGCACCATGCCATTTTGTGAACACTGTTAGGGATTTGCAGGATCATGAGTCCCCAGGTCACTGGATTGAGAGAGGTACGCAATGACACTCGAGAAGCCCATACATTACACCACTTAGTTTTTTTCTGTGGGGGTTTATCAACACTAAAATGTATCAGACACCAGTTCGTGGTCTACCAGACCTACGCCATCGCATTTGTGCTCATAACGCAAATGTTACTCCTGTAATGCTGCAAAACACTTGGAGAGATGTGGAATAAAAATGAAAAGACTGTCGCACCACTAATGGTGTACATCTGGAGGTGTATTAGGAGTGTAAAGAAAACATTTTTAGTCTCCTTGCTTGTAGAAACATACAGTAAATAAATATCTCAATTAGCTCCCAAGGTATTACATTTTATATTATTTTATATTTCACCCAGACACCCTGTATATCCTATATGTCACATCAGCGTAAGAGAGCACGTTTATTGATTGCAATTTATGAAGTAGGGTGGCGAGTACCAACCAGGAGTAAATGAAACTAAAGTAGTAAGTTACTAAACGAGAAGGAAATCGGCACTTCCAGTGGATAGTACTGAACTAAAGAGTAAATTATTCCAGGAGTAAATTTTTCTTTTACTTACGGATTAAATTTACTTACTCCATTACTGGTGGAGAGCACCATTGAAGAGTACGCTATTACGTTAATAACTTAAGGAGGAAATGAGGCCAAAATTTACTCCTTGGCAGTAGTAGGAGTAAACTAAGAGAGTAAGGTGCGATCTTTCAGTTCTGTGTTTTAAGCGTCGAATTCTATGGATTACCTGGACTACGAAGAATATATGAAGAGGGAGGAAAAGCTGAATATCCCAAGAATGAGGGCTGTAATAGAGAGAATAGTCCTATTTGTGATGTATAGCGACTGTGAAGAGCGGTTTGCGTTTCGTAAGGAATCTTTTGAGTTACTGCTTGGTGGAGCATAATTCTGACAGGAGCCGTGCTTTGTCACGCAGGCTGCAACTTTTTTGTGGATTGCGTATCTTTCGAACAGGTACTTCTCAATCGTAGCAGGGGATCTCATAAATATCCATCGTACTACTGCTGGAAGAGCTTTTAACATTGTGATAAACAGTTTAATTTCCTTAAAGTCACTGTATGTGTCCATGCCACAGAGCCGAAAAAATACAGGTATATTTAAGAACAAAAAGGAATTCTGTCGAACTGGTGGATTCTCAGATGTCATAGGGGCCATAGATTGTGTACATATACCCATACTTTGTCCTTATGGAGCACAAATAGAACTGTACAGAGATCGGAAGAATTTCTTTTCCATCAATACACAAATCATCTGTGATGTCAATATGAAGATTTTGAACGTGGTAAGCCGTTGGCCGTGTTCCACACATGACGCACACGCATTTGGGACAATAGAAGCGTTGCTGCAGAATTTGAAAATGGACGATATGATGGATTGGTTGTTCGAGATAGTGGATATGCTCTCTCCAAACATTTTATGACGGCTGTGTTCCGAGTCCACACAGGAGCCGAACGGCGCTACAATAGAGCCCACATTGCTACCAGACGTGTAATAGAATGTGCGTTCGGTGTTTGGAAGAAACGTTTCAAAATTCTCCCTAAAACAGTGCGATTGAAAGCAAACAAGTGAAGGAATGTTATTGTGGCTGCTGCAGTTCTGCACAACTTTGGAATAGAAGTTAGAGAGGTGTTTCACCCTGATGCTGTGGAGGTGAATGACATCGAACAATATGCATGAAGCCAGAAGCAGATGCTGCAGGCCAAGCTGTCAGAAGGTCTATTATACTTAATTACTTTAATTAAAATTGTACGTAGTTTCTAGTAAAATTAGAAGCTACCGTAAAGACTTAAATGAATAAATAAGGCACTGGTTTGTCACTACTGCAGTGAAAAGTGACTCATTTTCCTTATTCCCAGTTGAGTATACAAAGGCATACAATGTTTAGATTATTTCTAAAAAAAAAAAGACTTCTTTCATAACATTGCAAATTCAGATAAATATTAGAAAGTGGTATTAACAAAAATTAGTACCTTTGCTGAAATGATAAACACAAATATTATTCTATACATGAAACAAGAACATAGTAACCATTTGAAAAAAAGATCAAGGAAATAGATGTTTTACACACACATATTTTCTTATTCAGTCGAAAAAACCCAAATTTCTCGAGCACATCGGCTGAAGAACTGGAACATAAAGTTTACTCCATTACGTTCTTGAACTTATTCATAATTTTCTTTTTAAGATTATGCTCTTCTTCCACGATTTCTCTATGTCTTTTTATTAATAACATTTTTTCGTTGCATTTCTCTCATATTAAACCCATTTTTAAGGTATGAAGCTCGTCTCCTTTTTTCAACAACTCTCGGTTATTCAGTACAACCGCATGTTCTCTCCCTCTTTTGCTAGGCGTATCTTTAGGTACGGTCCAACAGGAGAATGCAGGCCTAGGTTGACGACTATAGGATAAAGTTTCACCTTCAGCAGTTTCATTGCTACCTTCAGAGTAGTTATCATCATCGAAGTTGCTTGAAAGTACCACATTATCTTAAGATGTGGCATTGTCGTTAACTCCAGCTATCCTCTAGAAAATGTGTCTTCTGATCTTTGTATAAGAGCTTCTGCAGTGTATTCAACATGTGTTTTTTCTCAAGCATCCTTTTTGCTTTTTAACACGTTGACATCGCACTTTTTTGATTCAATAGTAGTTCTGTACTTTTCCATTATCTCAAAAAACCGTTCTTTTTCATTTTCTGTTGTATTTTTGATCGTTTCTTGGCTACCGCCATGTTGCTGCTAACTCTTATCTCAAACTGGTGCTTAAATTAATACGTGTCACCAACCAACAATGGACGATGGTAACTGTAGATGGCGGGGTTAAAAATATATCATCCATTAATAGCACGTTCCTTTTTCATAATATACAGATCTTATCATTAATTAGTAAAATAACATTTCGATTTTCCAATTTTAATAATTCAATTTAATAATCCTTTCGAGTTTCCAAAATTATAGCGATGAACATAGGTTACACAAAAGATGATACTGACAAACAATATTTTCCGAGAGCGAATCTAGTGAATGTGCCAGCAGCGTGCAGAAATGGCTTATTTCATCAGTGAAAAGGCGTTACTACTTTAGTTACAGCTAAAGAAGTAAATTGAACTTGAGCTCTCCAACATTAACTAAAAGAGTCTATTGCTACAGAAGTAATTTACTAGTGTAGTCCAGACTAAAAAAGTAAGAGTTACTACAACAGTAATTGATATCAGTTTCATGCTCGCCACCCTATTTTTCAATAAGAATATCAGCATATGTTATTTGTGTTTTTTAAAAAGTGAGCGTTTTATCATTATCCAGCATTACAGAAAACGTTTTGTTTTGCTGTACTTGTTCTGATGAAATAATTACACTAGTGACTTAAATTTCACCATGTAAATTATTAAAATGCAAAATATATCACTTCTGGAGATGCTTTAATTCACAGATACAAATAGGCTGTGCAATGATTCTAGTGGGTTATTTGGTTTATTACTTCCAGAATACAGTGTTTACACTCAGATTTGATGTCGCAATTGACGTCACAGCATCACCATCTTCCTTGCTTAATGCGACCTGTGGTGTGATTGTAGTCATGTTCTCCATTGGAACTGGAGTCAGTGCGTCATGCTGTTGCTGTATCAGCACGACCAGATAGGAGCTTGCTATCTCGGCTAACTGTAATTAAGAACATTAATATGAAGAAATATTCAGATGCATCAAACATTCGAAACATAATGGTTAATTTGTTGAGCTTTCCATCTCCTACACAAACTTGTAAGTCAGTTTATTAAATTATTCGTCATTACTATTGTTAGTGTTAATATTATTTTTTGTTATGATACTACTTAGTAGTCGAATGCCATAGCTATGGCGCTATACTTAGTTCTGCTATTACTGTTGCTGATTAAATAGTTCAGCATGATCAAGTAGCTGAGTAATAAACCACCAAAAACAAAAATAGTTAATACAAAGATCAGACAATATTATTAACTAATTGTGTTGCAAAAACTGTTATTAATAAACCATTAGTTAATTTGTTATTATTTCCAAAGCCTTCCACTACAAAATTGTTGTTAATAATAATTTGTGTGTAATGAACCTGAACCTCTCCCCATGATGCACAACTGTCAAAGTAAGAGGCCTATGCCAAAACATTAGTTATAAAGGATGAGGAGGTAGAGGGGAAGCTTTAGTATTATTGATCCAGGGAGAGGGAAAATATTTCCCACCATTTTAATGCGTTCCTGTTGGATGAGGGATGGTACAGGTTCCCACCACTTTTATATCACTCAAGACCATATGACTGATTTAGTGTTATGACATGATTATCTAGAACTCCCACTACTTGTCTGCTACTTATCAGTTATGGCATTATCTTATCAGCAAGAGTGATATGTCGCTCAATGTTCATCTGAGCCAGAATATGTACTCCCCTCTTGTTACTATCATGTAATAGACAGTAATTCCCTTGATACAGGGAACAAAGCTGCCATTAGACTTGAATACCTTGTTAATCAAGTCAAAGAGCACAAAGATAATTCTAATTACAACTGATATGTGTCTATGACCGGTGTATCTTATCAGTTCAGACCAGTGATGATATGAAAGGATTGGGGCTGTTCACATGAAACAATATGAGACATACACCACGTTTTCAATTTCCCTCGCCAGTCTTGAATTGCGTTGGTGTAGCTCGATGAACACAAATTGCAAGTAAATGTATTTGAAAAGAAAATACACTTGCATGACAAAAAAACTGAATCGCTCAGAAGACATCGTCGGAGGTCAAAGCAAATTCATAAAGATACATGTCAATGTTCAGTAAAATTTCGGGACAACTGCCTGATGTCTGTAACTTCCTGCCACAGTATTTCGGCGCAGAGTCTTTCTTCAGGTGATACTGGCGGAAACACACTGAGCTCTGGTATTTAAAACCCCGCCGGCACATGATGGTGAATTCGCTTGGCGTTGGGCGTGCGATACTTGAGCGCGTTCGCTTTTGCTGCTCCGCGCGCCCTCCGTGGCGAAAACTCGCAGCATCGAGTTCTATTATTAATGAATACGTGGAAATACGTCTGCCTGGCCGTGAGTCTTTATTAATCGAGACGAGGGTTTTCAATTAAATCCGGCGTGAAATCCAGTTGTTGAAAAACTTCGTGTCCTCTGTTGCCGTCATAATTCTGCAGAATAGAACTCGCTCGAGTAGAGCACGCACGACGCTAAGTGAATCCACCACGCATGTGCCGGAGGGTTTTTAAATACCGGAGCTCAGTGCTTTTTCACCAGTAGTACCTGAGGATGACCAGGAGACTCTGAGCCGAAATATTGTGTCAGGGAGTTACAGACATCCAGCAGTTGTACCGAAACAATTGTGGAACAATATCAACGCCGGGAAAGTTTTCAATCTCACATACATACCACTGACATATATGTAAATGATTGGAGTTGCAGTTCTCTGTAACAGAGGAATGGCCACTAGAGTCCATTAGTTTCATTCGTTTTTAATATTGATCCCATACCTGGCAGGATATGTAAATGTCGATGTTGAGTGCTGTGAAGGACACGGAGACCCTGTGTACTCGTTTGAGACAGCGTAATGAGCAAGTGACACAGCCTGAATCCGACCTCACTGCAGGTCTCCATTTGACAGGGTGGTCGAATCGAGCAATATCAGAATTGAGTACTTTCGGATGTGACAGTGGACTGCGTAGGAAGACATACTACAGTTGACCATAACAAAGGTAGATTTCCATACCGCGCACCAAGCACATCGTAATCCATTCACTTCCGCGTGTGGCATCCAAACACAGATGATGGACTGCCTGCAGTATTCTGTGTCATACCGCACGATTGGTTGTAGGGTAGCAACAGCCAGACGAGGGTATTACCACCCCTTCCGTAGGGTGCCAATAACACTGCAAAACACACAGCTGCAGCTGGAGTGTTTGCTGCGACATGGAAGCACGGAGTGCTGATGAATGGCGTCGCATTGCGTTCACTGGTGAATCACGGATCTACATTACCCTGGATGACCTTCATATGCAAGTATCGCGGCGACTTGGGAGAGGTCTCTTTCTCCCAATTTATTGGAGAGAAGCAGCGATAGACCACATGGCACCATGCTGTGGGAAGCCACAGTTCACAGCTGGTAGTAATTAAGGGAATTCTCATGGCATAGTGATATATCATGGACATACTGTGTCCTCATGATTTATCTGTCGAGGTGCCATTTTTCAACAGAACAATGCAACAATATTTTCAGATCTGTCCCCAATAGAACGTCTGTGGAACCAACTCTGACGTCACCTGTCTCAGCATCAGTACCCAGGATATGAAAAGCAGTTGTTGGCAACGTCGTCTCCCGAGAGGATAACAGCTTTGTGATGTCTTTCCCAATCGAATCAGTACATACGTCCAGTATAGAGGGATGCAACATTGTACTGCTTAGTGGTTTCTTACTGCCAAGTTCTTTATAAATCTGACTCTGTGCTGTAATCGCTGAAATAACATCACAAACCATCTGAACTTGTGAAATTTTATTTCGTTCCCTTCTCCGCTTCCGGGTGTTTCACTTCCTTTCACGCAGTGTATTTTACTTGTGACAAAGAATCATTTGCAGCAAGTGATCCATCCCAGAAAGTTGCCTCTTTTAATTAAGAGTTTGGCGGAAATTAAGCCAATGAAACGAAAAAGCAATGAGCGGGTTGTGTAGAATCCTGGCACTGTCTGAACTTCGAAGCTGGATCAGTGCATGGTTGTAACAGTCCACAGCAGAATGCTTCGCCCTAGAAGTAAGCATCGACTTAGGACGACAGATTACTTGGCACTGATGCCTTTCCGACCAAACTGCTTGTAAAATTCACTGTCTTGTAAAATTCACGCCACGACAAGTCGCCAAAGTCATCGGAATGAAAGGCGTGCTATAAACTTCTAGAGCCGCTTCACCGATTCAGTTGCTCACCGGAGTAGTTTATTCGGCAATGTTTGGTAATGTTGCACGTTATTTACACAACTTCCCCATTCTGACCAAGGCGACAAGCAACACGTAGATTCTGAAACTGTTATTGAAGAGACATCTTCGTCTACATTTATACCCCACAACCCATACTCCATTTCGTGCAGGAGTACAAATAGTGGAACTGTATGGATCATTTCCTATTACACCCATAGGTTCCTGTAATTTTAACACCGTCGTTAGTACATAAGGTGTATGTTGGAGAAAGTAGTGTGCCATCTTCACACCACCAACTTAATGGCTGTTGTTGTTGTCTTCAGTCCAGAGACTGGATTGATTCAGCTTTCCATGCTACTCTATCCAGTGCAACCTTCATCTTCAAATAACTGGAGCAATCTACAACCTTCTGAATCTTCTTAGTGTATTCATCTCTTGGTCACCCTCTAAGATTTTTACGTTCTACTCTGCCCTCTACTAATAAATTGGTAAACCCGTAATGCCTCAGAACATCATACCAACCGATCCCTTCTTCTTGTCGAGTTGTGCCACAAACTCCTCTTCTCCCCAATCCTATTCAGTACCTATTCATTAGTTACGTGATATACTCATCTAATCTTCAGCATTATTTTGTAGGACAACATTTCGAAAGCTTCTATTGTCTCCTTGTGTAAACTATTTATCATGCATGTTTCACTTCCATACATGGCTACACTCCATACAAATACTTTTAGAAAAGACTTCCTGGCACCTAAATCTGTACTGGATGTTAATAAATTTCACTTCTTCAGAAACGCGTTTCTTGCCATTTCTCGTCTACATTTTATATCCTCTCTACTTCGACCATCGTGAGTTATTATGCTCCACAAATAGCAAAACTCATCTACTAGTTTAAGTGTCTCATTTCCTAATCTAATTTCCTCAGCATCACCTGATTTAATTCGACCACATTCCATTATCCTCGTTTTGCTTTTGTTGATGTTCATCTTCTATCCTCCTTTCAAGACACTGTCTATTACGTTCAACTCCTCTTGCAGGTCGTTTGCCGTCTCTAACAGAATTACTGTGCGATCGGCAAACCTCAAAGTTTTATTTCTTCTTATTCTAATTCCTACTGCAAATTTTTCTTTTGTTTCCTTTGCTGCTTGATCAATATACAGACTGAATAACATCGGGGACTGGCCATAGCCCTGTCTCACTCCCTTACCAACCACTGCTTCCCTTTCATGCCCCTTTACTCTTACAACTGCCATCTGGTTTATATACAAAATCTAAATAGCCTTTCGCTCCCTGTATTTGACCCCTGCCACCTCAACATTGTCAAAAGCTTTCTTTGAGTCTACAAATGCTAGAAATGTAGGTTGCCTTTCCTTAATCTATTTTCTAAGGTATGTCGTAGGCTCAGTATTGCCTCACGTGTTCCAACATTCCTATGGAATTCTAACTGATCTTCTCCAAGGTCGGCTTCTACCTTTTTTTTTCAATTCGTCTGTAAGGAATTCTTTTTAGGATATTGCAGCTGTGATTTATTAAACTGCTTTCTTTGGGATTGGAATTATTACATTCTTCTTGAAGTCTGAGGGTATTTCGTCTGTCTCATACATCTTGCTCACTGAAGGTAAAGTTTTGTGAGGCCTGGCTCTCCCAAGGCTGTCAGTAGTTCTAATGGAATGTTGTCTACTCCCGGAGCCTTTTTTCGACTAGGTCTTTCAGTGCTCCGTCAAATTTTTCACACAGTACCATGTCTCCCATTTCATCTTCATTTACGCCCTCTTCCACTTCCACAATATAGCCCTTGCCGTTGGTGAGGAGGCTAGCGTGCCTCAGCGATACAGATAGCCGTACCGTAGGTACAACCACAACGGAGGGGTATCTATTGAGAGGCCAGACAAACGTGTGGTTCCTGGAGAGGGGCAGCAGCCTTTTCAGTAGTTGCAGGGGCAACAGTCTGGATGATTGACTGATCTGGCCTTGTAACACTAACCAAAACGGCCTTGCTTTGCTGGTACTCCGAAAGGCTGAAAGCAAGGGGAAACTACGGCCGTAATTCTTCCCGAGGGCATGCACATTTACTGTATGATTAAATGATGATGGTATCCTCTTGGGTAAAATATTCCAGAGGTAAAATAGTCCCCCATTCGGATCTCCGGGCAGGGACTACTCAAGAGGATGTCCTTATCAGGAGAAAGAAAACTGGCGTTCTACGGATCGGAGCGTGGAATGTCAGATACCTTAATCGGGCAGGTAGGTTAGAAAATTTAAAAAGGGAAATGGATAGGTTAAAGTTAGATATAGTGGGAATCAGTGAAGTTCGGTGGCAGGAGGAACAAGACTTCTGGTCAGGTGACTACAGGGTTATAAACACAAAATCAAATAGGGGTAATGCAGGAGTACCTTTAATAAGGAATAGGAAAATAGGAATGCGGGTAATCTACTACAAACAGCATAGTGAACGCATTATTGTGGCAAAGATAGATACGAAGCCCACACCTACTACAGTAGTACAAGTTTATATGCCAACTAGCTCTGCAGATGACGAAGAAATTGAAGAAATGTATGATCAAATAAAAGAAATTATTCAGATAGTGAAGGGAGATGAAAATTTAATAGTCATGGGTGACTGGAATTCGGTAGTAGGGAAAGGGAGAGAAGGAAACGTAGTAGGTGAATATGGACTGGGGCAAATAATTGAAAAAGGAAGCCGCCTGGCAGAATTTTGCACAGAGCACAACTTAATCATAGGTAACACTTGGTTCAAGAATCATAAAAGAAGGCTGTATACATGGAAGAACCCTGGAGATACTAAAAGGTATCAGATACATTATATAATGGTAAGACAGAGATTTAGGAACCAGGTTTTAAATTGTAAGACATTTCCAGGGGCAGATGTGGACTCTGACCACAATCTATTGGTTATGAACTGTAGATTAAAAATGAAGAAACTGCAAAAAGGTGGGAATTTAAGGAGATGGGACCTGGATAAACTGAAAGAACCAGAGGTTGTACAGAGTTTCAGGGAGAGCATGAGGGAACAATTGACAGGAATGGGGGAAAGAAATACAGTAGAAGAAGAACGGGTAGCTTTGAGGGATGAAGTAGTAAAGGCAGCAGAGGATCAAGTAGGTAAAAAGACGAGGGCTAGTAGAAATCTTTGGGTGACAGAAGAAATGTTGAATTTAATTGATGAAAGGATAAAATATAAAAATGCAGTAAATGAAGCAGGCAAAAAGGAATACAGACGTCTCAAAACTGAGATCGACAGGAAGTGCAAAATGGCTAAGCAGGGACGGCTAGAGGACAAATGTAAGGATGTAGAGGCTTATCTCACTGGGGGTAAGATAGATACAGCCTACAGGAAAATTAAAGAGACCTTTGGAGATAGGAGAACCACTTGTATGAACATCAAGAGCTCGTATGGAAACCCAGTTCTAAGCAAAGAAGATAAAGCAGAAAGGTGGAAGGAGTATGTAGAGGGTCTATACAAGGGCGATATACTTGAGGACAATATTATGGAATTGGAAGAGGATGTAGATGAAGATGAAATGGGAGATGCGATACTGCGTGTATGTGTTTGACAGAGCACTGAAAGACCTGACTCGAAACAAGGCCCCCGGAATAGACAACATTCCATTGGAACTACTGACGGCCTCGGGAGAGCCAGTCCTTACAAAACTCTACCATCTGGTGAGCAAGATGTATGAGACAGGCGATATACCCTCAGACTTCAAGAAGAATATAATAATTCCAATCCCAAAGATAGCAGGTGTTGACAGATGTGAAAATTACCGAACTATGAGTTTAATAAGTCACAGCTGCAAAATACTATCACGAATTCTTTACAGAGGAATGGAAAAACTAATAGATGCTGGCCTCGGGGAAGATCAGTTTATCTTCCGTAGAAATGTTGGAACACGTGAGGCAATACTGACCCTACGACTTATCTTAGAAGAAAGATTAAGGAAAGGCAAACCTACGTTTCTAGCATTTGTAGACTTAGAGAGAGCTTTTGACAATGTTGACTGGAATACTCTCCTTCAAATTCTGAAGGTGGAAGGGGTAAAATACAGGGAGCGAAAGGCTATTTTCAACCAGATGGCAGTTATAAGAGTCGAGGGGCATCAAAGGGAAGCAATGGTTGGGAAGGGAGTGAGACAGGGTTGTAGTCTCTCCCCAATGTTATTCAATTTGTATATTGAGCAAGCAGTAAAGGAAACAAAAGAAAAATTTGGAGTATGTATTAAAATCCATGGAGAAGAAATAAAAACTTTGAGGTTTGCCGATGACATAGTAATTCTGTCAGAGACAGCAAAGGACTTGGAAGAGCAGTTGAACGGAATGGATAGTGTCTTGAAAGGAGGATATAAAATGAACATCAACAAAAGCAAAACGAGGAAAATGGAATGTAGTCGAATTAAGTCGGGTGATGTTGAGGGTATTAGATTAGGAAATGAGACACTTAAAGTAGTAAAGGAGTTTTGCTATTTGGGGAGCAAAATAACTGATGATGGTCGAAGTAGAGAGGATATAAAATGTAGACTGGCAATGGCAAGGAAAGCGTTTCTGAAAAAGAGAAATTTGTTAACATCGAGTATAGATTTAAGTGTCAGGAAGTCATTTCTGAAAGTATTTGTATGGAGTGTAGCCATGTATGGAAGTGAAACATGGACGATAAATAGTTTGGACAAGAATAGAATAGAAGCTTTCGAAATGTGGTGCTACAGAAGAATGCTGAAGATTAAATGGGTAGATCACATAACTAATGAGAAAGTATTGAATAGGATTCGGGAGAAGAGAAGTTTGTGGCACAACTTGACCAGAAGAAGGGATCGGTTGGTAGGACATGTTCTGAGGCATCAAGGGATCACCAATTTAGTATTGGAGGGCACCGTGGAGGGTAAAAATCGTAGAAGGAGACCAAGAGATGAATACAGTAAGTAGATTCAGAAGGACGTATGTTGCAGTAGGTACTGGGAGATGAAGAAGCTTGCACAGGATAGAGTAGCATGGAGAGCTGCATCAAACCAGTCTCAGGACTGAAAACCACAACAACAACAGCCCTCAAGTACATCGCCCTTTCATCTCCCTGCTTTCCCTTCTTTGCTTAGAACTGGTTGTTATTGTTTCAATATTTCCTAAGGTTACTTCCCCGTGTGTATTCGGTTGATGATCGCACTCCGTGACGAAAAAAGTAAAGCACGTAGAATGGAAGGAGGAAAAGAAATGAACCTTAACGGGCTGAGAGGATGTGCGACGTTATATCAATGATTACAATATCGAGTCAAATTTACAAAGAAATTGACAGTATGGACCCGCATACTGGCACTGGGACGTAATTGATGCCCGAGCTAGTCCCACACATGTTCAATAGGGGCAGATAAGGGGATCTTACTGGCGATGGGAAAAACCTCAACATCGCTCAGGTAGTTTATAGAGAGCATTGTTCTATCGGAAAGTGGCACCACCATATTTTCACGTAACAAGTAAGACCTGAGGACGCGGAATGCGCCTGACCTATTGTTGTGCCATCAGATTTCACCAAATTGCTGTCAGATGTGATCTGAAACCGTACCCAGTGCCCCCCCCCCCCCCCCCCCCCCACACACACACACACATACCGCAACGGCGAAAGGTATACTGCTTTGTCTCACCGAGCGAGGTGGTGCAGTGGTTAGCACACTGGACTCGCATTCGGGAGGACGACGGTTCAATGCCGCGTCAGGCCATCATGATTTAGGTTTTCCGTGATTTCCCTAAATCGCTCCAGGAAAATGACGGGATGTTTCCTGTGAAAGGGCACGGCCGACTTCCTTCCCTAATCAGATGAGAACGATGCCCTCGCAGTTTGGTCACTTCCTCCAAACAGCCCAACCCAACTGCTTTGCCTTTCCAATACACTGGAAGAATGAAACACTTTCAGACATATTTGCAGATGTTAGTCATCCAGCATACTGCAGAACCATGATTCATCACTGGGGACGATGCGCAGTTAATCAGAAGCCCATGCTTGCCATTCATGGCACCAATACAAATGCAGCCCTTCGTTCGCTTCGTGGTGTTAACGGCAGCGTACGCACGGAATGATAGCTTCCTATTGCAGCTGCTGCTGGCCTGCTACCAATGGTGCAGGATGACCCAAATGCTGCAGGGAGACCATTACCTGTTCTTGAATGACACGTGAGGGTCGAAGGGGTTACGATATGCTTGGTTAACGAAACGGCCATCCCCCCTTATTGTAGTCAGGTACTGTCGACGGGAACGTTGACGGCGCGTTTTTCTGCTCTCGTGTTCCCAACATTGGACGAAAATCACATCTGGAAGTCCGAGAAATTTGGATATTGGACGATTCCACTAGCCGGCCAAGTGGAGATCGACAATGAGTCTCGTTTAAAACTCTGTCAGTTGCTGATAAGGCTGTCTCACCAGAGCATGCAGAGTCTCTGCTTGCTTCACAGTGAACAATCAACATCGAACGCTTTTCACGCCCCTTATGTACCTTACCGGGCTTTGTAACAACACTGAAAACGAATAAAATGAATGCACTCTTGTGGTAGTTCGAGCTGTTGTTGAGAATTTCAACTCTAATCATTTACATACCCGCCGACGGTGTCTGTGTGTACGAAGTTATGTTTACATGCGACCATCTTTTCTGAGTGTTTCACTTCATTTTGCAGGCAGTGTATATTTGCGGCCTTAACGCGCCTAGACACGTTTTTACCACGACTAGGAACGAATTGCATGTGTGTGTGTCAGGTATAGCTTGCAAAGAGACGGCAATTCCAGGTGCAGATTGCGAAGAGAGTGCAATACTTTGATTACATGCGAATGTCCTATGCTTACCATGTCAGAAGACGGTATATGGGTACAATATTTCAGAATTTTAATTAGACTTTCGTTCACCCGCAGGAAATATGATTCTGTACTGTGAAACTTGATGTCGCTGCGTTACTTAAAACAAACTCAGTATGTACTCGAGGTTACTGTTTTTAAAGCCAGATTAGTATTCTATATTTTTCATACTTACTGTGAAGAAAAAGGAAGCGTCTATAGAGAAGCAACCAAAACAGGTGAAACGTAGTTTCCGTGTAAGTAATTGCTTGGAGAACAGCAGCAACTGCAGGAAAATTTAAGCATAACGATGTAAATGGGAATGTAACGTGCCATGAATTGGTACTGTATGTTAAAATTCTTATTTCAGTTCATTATTTGTTTATTAGATTAAGGCCGCAAAGTTAAAAGAAGGTCTGTTCTTATTAAAATTGCAATGGAGAAATTTTAAACAATGTACTTTACTTGGGAACAACATTTTACTTCCTTACTTAGTGGTTCACATATACATATTAATGAACTATGTTCCAAAGATTTATATCACACCAAAATCGGTTTGCGTTTCTATACAGCGGACCTATGACATCGCGTTTATCACCTGTAAGCACCAAAATCACTTTATGTTCAAAGAATATCATTCTCACGTGGGAAGAACGCCTGTCATTAAACTTTTGCATGAGCTCTAATTTATCTGATTTTCTTGTCTTGGACAGGAAGGCATATATTGGAGGAGTATAACGACGCGCGACATGTCTTGAAAACGAACACTCCCGACTTTCAACAGTTAATCTCTTCCAACGCCTGTCTTGTAGCTCCAGCTAGAAGATGAGCTGTCATCCTAACGCTTTAGCTGCGACTTATAAAAGTATTGTGTTTGGCTTGCATTGAAACTGTATTACCAGAGGACATTGATTATTTGCATGTCGTCTTTTGATTGTGACACCTCTTTGTAGAACACTAAGTATTGTCAATTCCGCTTACTGTAAAAAGCTCCGTTAATAAGCATCTTTGGGATGAAGCTCTTTTCTTCCGTCTTTGCTTTAACAATACGTATGTTTTTGGATAGGGTCCGCCTTCAGCAAAACACAACTTTGTTTTTTTAACCCATCCTTGTTTCACGGCAGTTGCAGCATCTTCAGTGGGTTTTTATTTTTCATCTTTTAAAGATAAAGAGTGTTCTTTTCTGTTTGTATACACGAAGCTATTATTTTTTAAATCGTAATTACAGATATTTGAAGAAACACATAAATTACGAATTCATACCTATTTACCACATGGTGTGGGTTTTCTGATGTGTTGTGTTTCTACAGCGACCGCTTTCTTGCACAATTTGTCATCTGCCACCACTCATACCTTAAAGTACATAAAATGTTTAAGATCCCTAAACCTACTGTCACCCTGCCTCTCTCTCTCTCTCTCTCTCTCTCTCTCTCTCTCTCTCTCTCTCCCTCCCTCTCCCTCTCTCTCTCTCTCTCTCTCTCTCTCTCTCTCTCTCTCTCTCTCTCTCTCTCTCCTCTCCTTCTCTCTCTCTCTTTCTCTCTCTCTTTCTTTCCACACACACACACACACACACACACACACACACACACACACACACACACACAAGAAGCAGAAAAATATCAAAGACACCTATGAAACATTCAAAACAACTGCCAGGACACCTACAACTGTTCCACTGTCAGCCATCTTGTTTTTACACATTCAATTGTTCCACTGCCCACCATGTTTGTTTTTACAGCTGGTAAAGCAGTGAAACAGTTACAGTGACAGTGGGAGTGACAGTGGCAACACAATATACAGTGTTTGACAGTGATGAAGTTGATTAAAAGGAAAATGTAAGTGAAACATTATGTAAATAGGCACACACATAGAATTAAATAATTTCAGGTATAGAAATAACAAGTTTTCAAATCGTAATTTTGGCTTAAAGAATTTATCTACTTCAAGGTACTCGTATAAGTGGTTGCAGATGAGAAACTGTGCAGCAAAACGGTCACTGTAGAAGCACAACATATCAGTAAAACCACACCATGTGGTAAAAAGGTATGAATTCGTAATTTTTGTGTTTTTTCAAATACCTGTAATTACGATTTAAAACCTAATAGCTACATGTATACAAACAACAAAGAACACTCTTTATCTTTAACAGAAAAATAAAAGCCCACTGAAGATGCTGCAACTGCAGTGAAACATGTTTAGGTTAAAAAACAAAATTGTGTTTTTTGCTAAAGGCGGACCCTATCCAAAAACATACGTCCATTAATAAGTTTTGCTTGAATTGTTGCCTAGCCATCCGAAAAGCAGCTTCCTGGGCACCCTATATTAGAGGAGTGTGCAGGACACGACAAATTTCCTTAACTTTCTCCCAGTCAGTCTCATCTGGGCATCTTTTCTTACCGTAAGTTTTGTGTGGTCATTACATTTCGAGTTACTGCGAACTTCTAGGTATTGTAATGCTGTTACTGTTTGCAGTGGCTTATCGCCAAGAGCGTAATCAAAAAATGGTTCAAATGGCTCTGAGCACTATGGGACTCAACTGCTGTAGTCATCAGTCCTCTAGAACTTAGAACTACTTAAACCTAACTAACCTAAGGACATCACACACATCCATGCCCGAGGCAGGATTCGAACCTGCGACCGTAGCACTCGCACGGTTCCGGACTGCGCGCCTAGAACCGCGAGACCACCGCGGCCGGCTGAGCGTAATCGAACAGTGGGGATTTCTTCTGCTAATGACGCGCAATACATTGCGTTTATTTACGTTCAAGGTCAACTGCCAGGTCCTGAATTAATCATCGATACTCTGCATCTCTTTCTGTATTTCGCTTACTGTAGTACCTGGAGTTGCTGACAGCCTCAAGGAGCTCCTAAAGGTATCAACTACATCATTTATATATACACTCCTCGAAGGAATTAGGGGAACATGAGTTCGGGCGTCTGCCATAATCTACTGAGCTTTATTACCAAGGTAAACCTTTACTTTACTTATTAGGTACACAGCAAAAGATCATTACATCCTCGACCGTTTATATAAAAAGAAGTGATATGTTCGACAGGTGTAAAAAAAAAACAGAATGGAAACAATCATTCATCTCATCATTCTGTCTGCTTTTCATTGGACTTTAAGAGCTTCGCTTCGTGTGTGCCCTGCGCGACCGTTTATCACCGCCTGACAACTGTGTAGCAAGATCTGTGTAAGCCGCAGTGTGGAATCCATTCCCATTCTTGAATGAGAGCCCATGAGATTTCTTGTAGAGTCTGTGGTGGAACAGGACGACCACGAACACGCTTGTCAAGTAAGTCCCACATATGGCCTTTAGGTCGGGACACACCGTCGGCCATTCCACTACTTGAATGTCGACGCTGGGCCACGTGGGCCCTCGCATTGAAAGGGGTTCACTGCCGATACCACATGCGACATCCACCACATGGTCCAACAGGATCTTTAACGTGACCATGGACAATAACAGGATCTGTACGAAGCTCCCTCACACCACCAGTTAATCTTGGAAATCTGTCTATCTTCTGGACGACATTTGAAGGTATTGCTGACCAAGGGCGTCACAAGAACACCGCCATCGCCTTGGGTCAGTAGATATCTGGACTCGCCTGAGGATAACACGTTTCGCCAGTGATGAAGTTGCCAGCTGACATGGGAATGGCAGAACTGACTCATGTGTTCCTCTCATTCTTTTCAACAACGTATATTGAAAACAGTAACGGCCCTGTAACACTGAGCTGTGGTACTGACGAAAGTACACGTACATCTGTCGATTTCGTCCCATTTTGAGCAACGTATCGAGTTCTGTTTTCTAGGACGTTCTGAATCCAGTTGCCAATTTGGTCCGATATTCGATAAGTTCGTATTTTATTCACTAAACGATAGTGCACAGCTTTTTCTAATAGTTTCCAAGAGACAAGGAAAACGCCATCAATATGGGCTCAGTTAGCTGCTGCGTTCTGACGCACATGGACGTACGCACGTAACGAACCATGTTTCCCCAGATCTCTATTTTCTGTTTACGCAGCCTATGATGATTTCCATAGAAAACATTTTAATCGGCAGAAAGCATCAAAACATAATTTTTCTGCAGACTGGCGTCAGCGATAACTCCCTGTAATTACGTGCATCTAGAATGTTAGAAAGAGAGTACTGTTAAATCAACTTCTTACAATGCACAACAAAAAAGATCATAGACTGTTTTGCTCCACTGCCAACGTTGTTCTACAACGCATTTGCTTTTGTACGTTTCGAACGAGTCTTCTTTGTGGAGCAATATTTTTACTTCAATTTAATATAGTCACCCTTTTCTAGTATCCATGAAAGTTTGTATATCATAAATAATATACTCAATACATCAGGATGAGCGAGTAGAGGTATTAACAATGTTTGAATTAGAGTGCTGTGATTTAAAATGTTTCGCCACATCACTGAGTATTTCACAAAATCTGATTATCAATATGCACTATTAGGGATACAAAGCTAATGTGTGGACTCCGTATCGATGTCTTCGGTAATAACGTTCACAAAAATAATTTCTGTCATTTTCGTCCGCAGCTCGTGGTCGTGCGGTAGCGTTCTCTCTTCCGGCGCCCCGGTTCCCGGGTTCGATTCCCGGCGAGGTCAGGGATTTTCTCTGCCTCGTGATGACGGGGTGTTGTGTGTTGTCCTTAGGTTAGTTAGGTTTAAGTAGTTCTAAGTTCTAAGGGACTGATGACCATAGATGTTAAGTCCCATAGTGCTCAGAGCCATTTTCTTTTCTTAGAAATTAGTAGTACGGCAACAGACAATAACAAATTAATAACTACGAAAAACGAAGAAAAATCACCGTTTTAAAGCTCCATACAAATTTTTTACTGATGTTTACGAAATACATACTGTTGTAAATACATACTGATTTTAAGAGGATAAGTCAATCAAAAATCAGTTCCCAAGCTGTGAAACATATTTGAGAACACAACATCCGATAACACGACGCAGCGGTTGATAAACGAGTTGTGTTCTAAGCTATTAAATTTAGTACAGACCTATCTAATGGCTGTTAAATGAATCAGTTAATGAATTAAAGTAAAATTGACTTCTTTGCCCACTATAATGTGGCACAATCACAGAAAAATTTAAGCTCATGTGGAATGCGCTATATTAGTTAGTAAAATTGGAATATGGTATAAATTGTTTGTAATTTTGTGAAATAACAAAGGAAATCATATGTTAAAAAAATGACTTGTAATTCTTACCTTTTCTTTTGTCTCAGGAACCTTCGATTCGTTATAAGCCCTGTGGACGAATCCACCGCAGTTGTTAGCCTGCATATCAGGAGAGAGTTTGTAACAGATATATAAAGGAGTGCAGGGAAACAAAATGAAATTCAGGCACAGTCAACTCAATTACTATAAGCTCGCTATTATATGTCTTCAGTTTTATTTCACTCATTGAATTCATACCTACATCTTATCACGTATTTTTTACGTCTACTGCAACCTAAATCTTCAGTAACTTGTTAGCAACAATGTACGAGGGCTATTCAGAAAGTAAGGAAATATTTGGCATTAAAAAAACTAAGTACAAGAAATACATTTTATTATATACACCTGAAAGAGCGACTGGCATACTACTTTTCCACATAGTCACCAAACACAATGAGGCACTTATCATAACGGTGGACAAGATTTGAAATACCACCCTCGTAAAATTCTGCCGCCTGAGACTTCGGCCAGTGAATCACACCCGCCTGGAGTTAAGCGTCGTCATCAAAGCGCTGCATTGCAAGACATTTCTTCATCTTGGGAAACAACTGGAAGTCGTTTGGTGCAATATCGGGACTGTAGGATGGATGAGGGAAAATTTCCCATTTGAATGAATTAAAGAGCTCTTTAGAGCTGTTTGCATGGAAGGTCGGGCGTTGTTGTGCAAAAACAAAATTTTGAACGTCAGCTTTCCTGGGCGTTTGTTTTGAACTACTGTTCTAAGGCTGCGAAAAGTTTGACAGTACAAGACAGAATTTTAGTTGCTCCACGTTCGAGAAAATCAATAAGAAGCACACCTTGCCTATCCCAAAACACTGTCGCCATCAACTTCCTTGCTGACAAGGATTGCAAACATTATCTTGACTTTTTGGGGGACCTTGTGTGCACCCTCTCCATGAACTGTAATTTTGTGTTTGATCGAAGTATCGTCACCGGTTACTATTCGATCCACTAATGAATCACCATATTTGTGACAGGCCTTCAAAAACGTCAACGTTGCCCCCCTGTTCTTTATGGTGCTCTGTAAGCGTTTTGGGTACCCACCGTGCACAAAATTTGTGGTATCCTAACTTTTGACTGTCAGTTTCAAACAACAAAGTCCGTGAAACTTGTGGAAAAGAAAGCGAAAGCTCCGTTATTGTGAAGCGACAGTTTCCACGAATCGTTTCATCAACTTTAGCGACCAGATTGTCAGTCACAATGCTCGGGCGTCCACTCTTGTCTTCACTATGAACGTTGGTTCGGCCACTTTTAAACCGAATGCACCCTTTCCGGACGGAACATTCACTCATTACGTTGTTTCCGCACACTTCACACAGTTCACGATAAATTTTTAGGTTTTTTGGCAACAAAAACCATACCACAGACAGCACCTCCAAGCTTGCGGGATTTTCGATTGCAGCGCACATTTAAAATTCGAATATCAAAAACACCAGACGCGCAGAGACGTTACCGCTGTCACTGATGGATTCCGATTGAGCTGCCGAGCACGGTCGTACCAAAATATACGCGATCGGCGCGAGCCTAGGGGCGTCAGACGGAAACGTTCCTGAACAGCCCTCGTATCTGGCTCTACAATAAGCCTTATCCCCTTACCGCCCCTCATAGAGTCTACTTAACCAGTCGCAGGTAACTTTGCGTATTTAAGGTTAACTTATACACTACTGGCCATTAAAATTGCTACACCACAAAGATGACGCGAAATTTAACCGACAGGAAGAAGATGCTGTGATATGCAAATGATTAGCTTTTCAGAGCATTCACACAAGGTTGGCGCCGGTGGCGACACCTACAACTGGCTGACATGAGGAAAGTTTCCAACCGTTTTCTCATACACAAACAGCAGTTGACCACAGTTGCCTAGTGAAACGTTGTTGTGATGCCTCGTGTAAGGAGAAGAAATGCGTACCATCAGGTTTGCAACTTTGATAAAGGTCGGATTGTAGCCTGTCGCGATTGCGGTTTATCGTATCGTGACATTTCTGCTCACGTTGGTCGAGATCCAATGACTGTTAGCAGAATATGGAGTCGGTGGGTTCAGGAGAGTAATACGGAACGCCGTGCTGGATCCCAACGGCCTCGTATCACTAGCAGTCGAGATGACAGCCATCTTATCCCCATGGCTGTAACGGATCGTGCAGCCACGTCTCGATCCCTGAGTGAACAGATGGGGACGTTTGCAACACAACAATCATCTGCACCAACAGTTCGACGACGTTTTCAGCAGCATGGACTATCAGCTCGGAGACCATGGCTGCGGTTACCCTGTCGCTGCATCACAGACAGGAGCGCCTGCGATGGCGTACTCAACGACGAACCTGGGTGCACGAATGGCAGGACGTCCTTTTTTCGGATGAACCCAAGTTCTGTTTACAGCATTATGATGGTCGCATCGGTGTTTGGCGACTTCGCGGTGAGCGCACATTGGAAATGTGTATTCGTCATCGCCATACTGGCGTATCACCCGGCGTGATGGTATGAGGTGCCATTGGTTACACGTCTCGGTCACCTCTTATTCGCATTGACGGCACTTTGAACAGTGGACGTTACATTTCAGATGTGTAACAACCCGTTGCTCTACCCATTATTCGATCCCTGCGAAACCCTACATTTCAGCAGGATAATGCACGACCGCATGTTGCAGGTCCTGTGCGGGCCTTTCTGGATACAGAAAATATTCGACTGCTGCCCTGGCTAGCACATTCTCCAGATCTCTCACCAACTGAAAACGTCAGGTCAATGGTGGCCGAGCAACTGGCTAGTCACAATACGCCAGTCACTACTCTTGATGAACGGTGGTATCGTGTAGAAGTTGCATGGACAGCAGTTCCTATACACGCCATCCAAGCTATGTTTGACTCAATGCCCAGGCGTATCAAGGTCGTTATTACGGCCAGAGATAGTTGTTCTGGGTACTGATTTCGCAGGATCTACGCACCCAAATTGCGTGAAAATGTAATCACATGTTAGTTCTAGTACAATATATTTGTCCAATGATTACACATTTATCATCTGCATTTCTTCTTGGTGTAGCAATTTTGATGGGCAGTAGTGTAAAAAAGTGCGACTCTGGCCTCAAGTTGAAGGTTGATTTCAGCAGCTCAGTTATTTTCTGGGTGTCACCCTATTGCTGATTGCTGTGGCCTTGAAGTCCTCGGACGTATCCTTAGTGATTTACTCAGCCACACACGGTTGGACGTGAAATCTCAACCATGTGCAACAGGCCATTTATTCATCCACGTACTTCATAGCCGGAGGGGAGTGAAGCAGTTTCAGAAAAACCCCAAAGACAGACACGCCTTCAGCTCTGGGCCTTGTCATGATGATAGTAGCAGTGGCAGTAGCACGTCAATAGACGTACAAAGCCACGGATCACTTGTACAAGGATTGTGGGCACGTTATATTAGGTGACTGAGAACATAAGACGTTATTTCTGTATACAACCATTAAAACACAATTTTGTTTTCAACAGGCCGGCCTTTGTGGCTGCGCGGTTCTATGCGCTTCAGTCTGGAACCGCGTGACCGTTATGGTCGCAGGTTCGAATCCTGCCTCGGGTATGGATGTGTGTGATGTCCTTAGGTTAGTTAGGTTTAAGTAGTTCTAAGTTATAGGGGACTAATGACCTCAGATGTTAAGTCCGATAGTGCTCAGAGCCATTTGAACAATTTTTTTTTTCATTAGGATGGGTAGTCAGCTGTGCCTCTATAAAAGAAACTAGTCTGCCATTTTCAATAGTTTAGGTAAACAACGGAAAACGTAAAAGCAGGATGGCCAGATGGTGATCAGAACCAATATACAAGACCAGTCTGTTAACGATGGAGCAAACATATTCTAGAGTGTATCTGTGGTTTCACACTTACTCAGTGGGTCAATTTGGCATATTGGCGGTATCTTTTACTACGGTTTAAAATGGCCTGAGACCTAGGTTAGACCTTAGATATTACTTAAATTTTGAAAAAAAAATCGTCAGTAAAGGCAACAGAAGAATTCCCGCCCTAGGGAGTCACCTTAGTTTTGAAAACGACTTTGTCGAAAAAGACGAAAGAGCGGAAAGAGTTTCAGCGTATTCTTTCGCATCTTGGAGTCAGAAACTGCTCCTCATAAGCGGAAGAATCAGCAATGATCAACGGTATAAGAATTCAAAAGGCAACGACAACGACTAAATTAAATAAACATAATTTGTATTTGCAAGACATGAGACCTTATCTGGAAAAATGTCATGATGGTCACTGCATTGCAAAAAAAAAAAAAAAAAAAAAAGAGAGAGAGAGAGAGAGAGAGATTAGTCCACCAGTCGAATTTACGAGAGAGGACTGCCAAAGGTAGGTGACTGTGACAATAACATTGGATAAACAATGAGAGGGTAACATTCTACGGGTCAGTGCGTGTAATGTTATGTTGGGATGTGGTAGGAGAGCTAGAAAATCTGCAATAGAAAGTGGAAAGTTTCAGTACAAATATAGTGGTGGTCTGTGAAGAGGAATTTGGAAATAACGTAAGGTTTTATAGTCAGACAAATATCCGGTAACATCATTAGCAACAGGCAATGGTGTAACAGTAGTAGGAATCGTAATCAATAGAAAAGAAGGAAAGAGAATGAGTTACTTCGAACAATTCAGTGATAGAGCTGTTCTCATCGTAAATGACAGCAAATATTCGACAACAACTATAGTTCATAGGCCTTCATGGGCAGTGTTCAGTTAAAACATCCGGAATGAGAGGCCATGGTCGGTATACAAAACTATTTCCTGACGTTTGGTCTCGAACTGCGTGAGACAGTCAGAAATAGAACGGTATCTGCATCAAGCACTCGAGGTGTCTCCACAATTACAGGCCTGTAAGGGGGGACCACTGTTCATACATGATGTCAACTGTGTGATCATCCCTGGCTGCGCCAACGTTCTCGATTAAAATTAATCGATTGTTATTCTCATGACACGACGTCGTCGTCCACAGTTTTTAGCATCTCGTGGTCGTGCGGTAGCGTTCTCGCTTCCCACGCCCGGGTTCCCGGGTTCGATTCCCGGCGGGATCAGGGATTTTCTCTGCCTCGTGATGGCTGGGTGTTGTGTGATGTCCTTAGGTTAGTTAGGTTTAAGTAGTTCTAAGTTCTAGGGAACTGATGACCATAGATGTTAAGTCCCATAGTGCTCAGAGCCATTTGAACCATTTTTTTCCACAGTTTTTATAACTTAACAGCAGCGGCAAGATGGTCACTACCATCACTACCAGATAGCACTAATAATGTTATTAATGTCAGTGTCACTGAAGCGGAATTATTAAACAAGGTTTTCCGAAACGCCTTCACAAAAGAAGAGCAAGTAAGTACACCAGAAATCGATTAAAAACAGATAGGCGCCGAATGGGTCCATTTAGGGATATGCTTGAGAAGGAGGGAGAGGCGACCATTGTACGACATGTTGTAACACGCTCGGGAGTACGAATGGGGGTGGGGGACCCTTAAACTAATTGTCGTTTCTGAACCGTGCTTTTCTTGACCGTACGCCCTGTCCACACCACGTACCTGGTAATCCCGCTGCTCCACAGCTGGCTGTTGGCTTCCCTGAAATTATATATCGAGAAAATGCAAGCGCGTTTAGGGGAGCCACTCAACGTTTAAACACAACACTGTCCTATGTCTGGTATGAACATCTATATTCTGAGACGATATGGAAACCACAGGTTGCACTGTTTACACTCTAAAACGTAAATGTTTATCCCAATTAACAATCTTGACGATTAACAGTCCAAAATGTAATTCAGACGAGCGTACGCTTAACCGACACGACGAGGGTGATTGTTCAGAAATGGTTCAAATGGCTCTCAGCACTATGGGACTTAACTTCTGAGGTCATCAGTCCCCTAGAACTTAGAACTACTTAAATCTAACTAACCTAAGGGCGACACACACATCCATGCCCGAGGCAGCATTCGAACCTGCGCTCGTAGCGGTCACGCAGTTCCAGACTGTAGCGCCTAGAACCGCTCGGCCAGGGTGATTGTTGATGATGTGGAAGCCGAATGATCGAACGAACGTTCTTACGCTCGCTAGAAATCACTGGCACTTTATTGCACTCATTTGTGGTAAACAGTAATACTGATTCACTTGTTCATTCTGGGAGACCGAACACGGCGCGGATGATCGATGCTATGCGACACGCAACGAGAGGATACATAAATACGTTATTAACGCCACTACTCATTCTCAATTACTTCTTGACGCACTTTCCTCTGAACCATTTCCATGTCATCACTTCACTATAATAGCACTTGTAGCAACGCTTCAACCTGGATACTAACAATGCTTCTACATGCAGAGCTACACACTACACAACATTACAGTTTCGTGTCCTGTGCTCGACTCACTACAGACGCGGCTGCCCGCAAAGATACTCCACAACTAAGCCTGCGATATGACAATACGCTTAGAATGTGAATATCGCGGGGAGCCGTTCCACATGTTGGACGGTTCCTTTACGGGTGTCATGAAGAGCACAGCTCGCAGCCAACTGAGGTGGTGGCTTATGTCGGTACTAACGATGTGTGTCGCTTTGGGTCAGAAGAGATTCTCTCTGGTATCTGGTGACTATATGAAACGGTAAAGACTGCCAGTTTTGCTTACGAGACGAAGGCAGTGCTCACCATTTGTCGCATCGTCGGTTACATGGGTTACGGGGATTGTGTGGAGTTGATTCTGTGTTTCTTTTATTTTTTTATTTTTTATTAGAGCATGTTGCGAAAATATGGAAAGAGCATAAGTCTCAAAGGGTACAGTTCAAACACAGGACTAGGGAAGATCTAGAAACAGTCGGTATTTAGTCGTATGTTGTCGTAGCTGTGTTGGGAAAGAGCCAGAACTCCAAGCGCCAATACAAAGCACTGATGATTTTTTCATCCCCACAGACGTTATCGAAGTAGGCGTTTGATGCGATCTTAAATTCCATAAGAAGATAAGAGAATGCTTAAGAACGGCAAAAGGTATACAGCATCCACTAGCGACCTCTGGGGTATATAAAATTCCCTGTAGTTGTAGGCAAGTACACTTGAGAACCAAAAAGAGATGTCTTAACAACTGCTTAACTGAGCAGAAAAGGTACTGCCGACCGGAACATATATACAAATCGGCAGTAGAACACGTTTCCCCAGATGCTAGCCACGAAATAAAATGCAGATAGACGAGCGTGCTGGCAAAGATCGCATTATCATGCGACCATGTGTACAAAGGCCATACAGATTTACAAACACCATAATAATTTTAACAGGAAAGAACGTGTTAAATCAGAGAAAATACAGATGACGACAGTGTGCCAATAGAATGACGGTCGATTACTTTTAATCTAGAAAGAGAGCATCAGGCAGAGACAGAATCGGCATCGCGTCACTGCCTAACACACCGAGCACTCGATGCAGTTGATCCTCTACCTCGAACAACCACAGCCTCTCAACGTGGAGGTTTTAACTGAACCACTAGGTCAGGAATATAAACGAACATCACACATAGGATACGAAGAGACAGAAATAATGTACTTTGTATTACGCTGGTCTACAAGGTCGTAGCGGTTTTATTTTTCGTGTTGGTTTTCAGGTTGCTATGGTTTATTTATTGATTGTCATTCTTTTTATTTGTAGTTCACTGTTGCTATCTGAGTATACGTACCGTTATTTTGTCATTTGGAGATAGTGAATGGAACTGTTGACGCTAGAAAATAGAGTACCAACTGGAGAAATCTGAACATTTCCGACCTATTCTTCTGCTTGAGTTCAGTAGAGTGGTGAAAGCAGCGGAAGCAGCCAGAAACAATTGTGCCGTGTATGGAGATAATGCCACTGGACAGAGCACGGTAAGGAAATGGTTTTCTCATTTTAAGAAGGATACTTTTGACAGCAGTCACTCTCCACGTTCACGAAGACCTTCCGATTACGAGAAAATCGTTTAAACCCATTAACCCACAAAGATCCACGTCACTGTACCGGAGAACTGGCAGATGTGATGAACTGTGATCATTTCATCATCGTGCGTCATTTGCATTCAAAAATCGGGTGTATGAATACCGCATGCTCTAAACCAAAATCACAAAAATCCTAGGGTGGCAATATGTGCATCTCTGCTTGTTCGCTATTAATTGGTAACTTAACAGCACTGACCATTTCCAGTCTGTATCGTTACTGGAGACAAGAAATGGTGTCCTTACGCTAACATAAGAAAAAGAAAGGAATGGCTGAGTCCAAACAAAGCAGTTACTCCCCATACAAAGACCTGCGCGCATCGACAGAAGATAATGTTATGCTACTGGCGAAACAGTTACGCATCTGGTGGAACAGCGACGGTATGATGTCCTGCGAATTGCTTCCCCGAGGTATAACCATCACTGTTGACAGTTATTGTCAACACGTGACAAATGTTGCAGACGCAGACTAAGAGCAACGGTCAGGAAGAATAAGTGAAGTGACGCTACTCCACGATAACTCCCGCCCACATTCTGCTAAACTGACAAAAAACACTATACCGGAGTTGGGTTGGGAAGTCCTTCTGAATCCGCCTTATTCACCTGATCTCCCGCTAACAGATTTTCACTTTCTCCCCTCTATATCGTACAGCCTTTTAGGCGAAAATGCATACAGAACATGGCCTCAGATCTACGGTTGCGAAATAGAAAATGTACACCGGCATTGCCAGGCTGTTGGATATAGCGATGGAGAATATATTGTTCACAACTAAAGTCTGCGTAAGGTGTATCTGTTGTGTTTATTAAACTTATACAAAAGCGCTAGGAACGTGTACACCAAACCATAATGTTGGCATCTTACAGGCACTGAACGGACGCATATTCGTCCAAATTTATGGTATCTCCAAGTCTTGGCCCCAAAAAGGTCCAGATGGCCAAGTGTGTAAAAAATTAGCGTCTTCGATGAGTGTCTGGCGTGGAAAATCGAATTATGTCGGCGCGGAGGGAACAGTGCGGAGCAGCAGTCCGAAATTCGAGGGTTCGAGGACCTACGCGGAAATTTCTTTTATTTTCAATTTTTACGTTAGTTATACGCTATATGTGGTGCTACAGAAGAATGCTGAAGATTATATTTGTACATAACATAACTAATGAAGAGGTATTGAACAGAATTGGGGAGGACTTTGTTGCACAACTTCACTAGAAGAAGGGATCGGTTGGTAGGACATGTTCTGAGGCATCAAAGGATCACCAATTTAGTATTGGAGGGCAGCGTGGAGGGTAAAAATCGTAGAGAGAGACCAATAGATGAATAGACTAAGCAGAGTCAGAAGGATGTAGGTTGCAGTAGGTATTGAGAGATGAAAAAGCTTGCACTGGATAGAGTAGCATGGAGATCTGCATCAAACCAATCTCAGGACTGAAGACCGCAGAAACAACAAGAACACGCTAAATAAACTTAGATAATGCTTAATATGTTGTATTTGATGTGATTAAACCCTGTGTGCAGGAGAACAAATTTATTATCTCAGTGGACTTATGGGGAGGACAAACAAAACCGCAACTATACGACTAGGATTTAAAGTCGACAAAGGATTGCCATCGTGCGGTGATAAAGCGATTCCCGCCTCACTCTTTCAATGCACACCACTAGAGCAATGCTGCGATGCCTGTGGTTCTCATCAGCTAAAGAATTTGACGAGACAGCTTCAAAACTGCTCTTATCGCGTCGAGAGAGGAAAAGGAATCACCTCCCTAGAAGCCAGCATCAAATGGTACATTCTATTTCTCCAATATTTGGGGAAATCATGCGTCACGCATGGTTTACTGTCAAACTGTTCTATGAGAGAGAATTTTTCATGAAAATAAACCAAGTTTGTTTTTTATTTGAAACTTAAAAACAACCATGTACCTGCAAAAGTTTGTTGTCTAAAAGTATGCAAGATGCCGAGAAAATTACTGCTACCTCAGTTTTATGATGAGTATTGCCACATTACGCGTAACTTATCAATTTCACAATAATAAAAACATCTAATTTTATGTACGAACCTCTTGTGTACCTCATACAATCCCTTCCTCGAAATTTATTTGCAAACTCAAATTTTCCATTGGGTTCCCTTTTCATGGTTTTTATGAAAATTTGAATAAATACAACAGACTGAGCAATATCTCGGTTTACTTGCAGTGTAAGTAACATAAAAATGATAAAAAAAGGATTCTGCATAGACATTCTACATCTACATCTACATGACTACTCTGCAATTCACATTTAAGTGCTTGGCAGAGGGTTCATCGAACCACAATCATACTATCTCTCTACCATCCCACTCCCGAACAGCGCGCGGGAATAACGAACACCTAAACCTTTCTGTTCGAGCTCTGATTTCTCTTATTTTATTTTGATGATCATTCCTGCCTATGTAGGTTGGGGTCAACAAAGTATTTTCGCATTCGGAAGAGAATGTTGGTGACTGAAATTTCGTAAATAGATCTCGCCGCGACGGAAAATGTCTTTGCTTTAATGACTTCCATCCCAACTCGCCTATCATATCTGCCACATTCTCTCTCCTATTACGTGATAATACAAAACGAGCTGCCCTTTTTTGGACCCTTTCGGTGTCCTCCGTCAATCCCACCTGGTAAGGATCCCACACCGCGCAGCAATATTATAACAGAGTACATTCGGTCCCCCGACCCCGGATTACCGTTCTCCACTACTTCCTGTGCACCAACCGCTGGCTGGAAGGTGCGCTAACATAAATGGGTAATGCCTCGTCCAAACCGCGCCAAAATGCACTTTTTTATGCACTTGGACATCTGAAATCCCTACTTCTACGACTGTCATTAAAAGCGAAGCCCTGTATATACCATAAATTTGGATGAAATCGATGGTGACGTATAGATGCGGCTACCAAGCATGTAAACTTGGAGCTTCACGGGACTGAACCTAACCGGCACGTACGTGTCTTTGTTTGGTGCACACTTAAAAGAACAAAACCACACAGCCAGTGATATAACACAGTGCCTATCAGTCCTTGATATTGCCGAAAATCGCAGTTTGATAAATATTCTGGAAATAATATAAATTTTCACACGTACATCGAAACATACTGACATTATTCTCAACGAACAGACTGATCTAAAAATAAAAAATAAATTAAAATATTCACTATAATGTTTTGATGAAAACAAATTTCTTAGTTCTCCTATCAGATATAATACAAATCAGAAGTAGCAATATATATATACCCTTTGAGATATAACAAAAGTGATATTTGAATGTACAGCAATTTCCAATAAGAACAGCACATATTTCGTAAAAAATTCCTTGTGCTTATTACATATATGTACACACTGTATAAATCATGGAATGGTATTAATACATGAACATTACGAAATAATTTAAATGGGTACGTTAGAGGATTCCATATGTAACAAAAGTCAAATTACAATGAATGAGAAAAAATCACGTGTACGTAAAACTACTCTGTAAGTAATTGATTAAGAGAAGTTTGTGTCTTTTATGTAATACAGATACCGCTGATAATGGGCAATGCCGGTACTAAACGGGTGAAATGGTATACCAAATCAGGTTTTGTGGAACAATTAACGTCACATTTACAATATCACAGTTGCTGTCGAGATTAACTAATTGCGTCACCAGCTGAATGCAAGTGCAAAACCCTAAATTTCAGTATGACTCTCTGAATCAAAAGGCGTCGGTCGCACACTGTTGCGTATGTCTTAACTGAAGTATAGATCGATTATGAAGCCCTTTAATTAGTATAGACATTTGCGGACAGGAAAGCACATAACTAATCTACATGTGAATAATGAAAACGAAGGGTAAACTGTGTGAAATAATCCTACCGAAAAACAGTATGGCGTACAACACAAGGTTTTAAATTTTGACTACATATTTACTGAAATAAGGAAACAAATAGAGGGTGGGGCAAATAAGTGTCCGGGACGAGAGGAAACCATTTGTTGCAGCATTAGCGGAGGAGGAAAACACCTATAGTCAATTCCAACAGAATGGAGTAACTGCCCATACAGCCGGCCGAACATTGGAGCACATTTACCCAATCTTCACTTCTGACATAGTTGTTAGCAGAGGGCAGTATGGACGCGGCCCTAGCCAGGCATCTGCGTCACCTGTCTGATCGGGTGCGACTAATTTGTGTGGCGAGGACTCAAGTCTAAAGTGTATCGCAACAATCCTCATAGTCTTCAGGAACTATAACAGAACATTTCGATGAGACTTTAGCAATTTCAGTGTTGCAATTCGATCAGTCTCCAGCAACTTGTTGACCAGGGTTCAGGAGTGCCAAGACATGATTGGTCACTTTCAACACGTGCTATAGCTATGTTAGTACCGCATTTACTTTTCTCTGCTGTGTTTCTTTTTACCCTGGAACTCTGTTCTCCACGCCAGTTTTACTTGCCCCTTATGTATATGTGAATGGTGGTCTCTCGTCAGTTGCTACTTTGCCAGAAAAGTGATTCATGATAACAAAGTAAAATATAGATAAGTGATTCATACAGACCATTCAGACAATAGCAAGTGCGAAAATGTGCTTGGAGCCACGCAATAAAATCGAAAAACCTGCAGCCAAAACCTCAAAGTTCCAAAACGTCGAGTCTCACTAAAAGTTCATTGACACTACTATCGGCACTAATATCGTTGAAGTTATTTCCTGTAATGAAATTGCACAAGACAGAAGATATACTACAATCACAGCTGCATACGGGTGTTTAAACATCAATGAAGTTCGTGCAGTTATAAAATATTCAGTCACTAAAACCCGTGTTGAGATTCTAAATCCATTCCATCGACATTTAGATCTAAACCCAAGTAAATCTCTGGCCCCACAATCAATTCAATGTTCTTACCAAACCCACCGCTCAATGAGAAAAGACCTCTAACCTTGTAGGGGGACAAGGAGACGAGGAGATCCGATAATAATCTTTCCTCAAGGTCCCTGATAAGACAAAGGACGTATCACATCCTATTACATATTTGGTGTCATATTATATCTTACAGAATTTCATAGGGTATGTGTTAAAACGAGCGCATTCCTCTATTGACAGAAGTACTGTAATTTAATAACGACACGGCACATTCCGCAAAATCGCGGTAAATATTAAGAAAATTTCTGACGTAAGACACTTTGACAATGCAGAGTATCGCGGTTGTACGCCTGAGTCACTATAATACAATGACGTCATGGCATTTCCTGTAAAATGGAGGAAACTTTTGAAAAATTTGTGTAATACGACGGAAGATTCCAAGATATTCATTACAAAGCACGACATTATTCCTATATTCATTTCTTGCGAGTTGTTAGCTGTTTTGCATTTCAAATTCTGCAACACGGCGGAAAATGTTGTCCGCCCACTCTGATAGACAAATTGTATGGCCGTTGCCTTGGTAGAGTGAGCCTGGAGGAAACACGCAGGAGCTTCATTCAAACGTGAGCACGAGAGGCTTAATGCGAGAAATACACGGGACATGTCTACAACCAGTTGCAGTTCGCAATGTACCTTGAGCTGAGGCACGTAATATTTTTATAAGATCACAAAGTGGTATAATGGCATGCTGCAGAGTTGTGGAGCACAGCCCTTGTACATAAACGACAGGAGCTGCTGCAGAACCTTTACTCGACTCTTTCTGACGGTGCGAACTTGACGGCTCAACACAAAAGCTTTGTCTCAAGTACAGATAGTGTTGAGGATTAGTGGACAAAGTTCAAAACCATCGTACAATATGCATTAGATGAGTATGTGCCAAGCAACATCGTAAGCGTTGGAAAAGAGCCACCGTGATACAACAACCGAGTTAGGTAACTGCTGCGGAAGCAAAGGGAACTTCACAGCAAACATAAACATAGCCAAAGCCTTGCAGACAAACAAAAATTACGCGAAGCGAAATGTAGTGTGAGGAGGGCTATGCGAAGGCGTTCAACGAATTCGAAAGTAAAGTTCTTTGTACTGACTTAGCAGAAAATCGTAAGAAATTTTGGTCTTATGTCAAAGCGGTAAGTGGATCAAAACATAATGTCCAGACACTTTGTAAGCAAATGGTACAGAAACAGAGGATGGCAGACTAAATGCCGAAATACTAAACGTCTTCTTCCAAAGGTGTTTCACAGAGGATGACTGCACTATCCAACATTCTGCGTGGTATCTGTTTGTTCTATATCGTGTCTCCCTGTCACTTTCGCGCAACGACGCTCTGAGCGTGTTTTTTTAGGGAATTGACTAGTTTAAACCTGGGACCTGTTGCTGGTAAGGAGACGCCAGACCACACGTGACATGTAGAGTTCAGAAGAGTTCAGTGAGACTACCTATGATATATCCAAATACTTAATGATTTCAGCGTCAGCTCCACTGCACTCCCTGTAAAATAATCTTAATACTAGCTAAATTTAGTGGAAGGGGTTCAAGGCTTTCCTATTTTCAGTTAGCAGGTAAAATAGCGTCGAAAAAGCAGTTCAGTTTACCACTGAAAATTTTGTTCTACTCACAAAACATTGTTTATAAATTTCACTATTGATAAAAGGAAATGTTTTAATACAGGATGGTAAAAACCAACTGCATTCAACAAAAATGTGAACGAATATTCCCTGAATGGGTTTCCAAGTTCTACAATGGATGGAAGGATGCCCTATGCCGTATCACATCTATAATCTAAGTTTAAATTAAGTATCACACGAGAGAAAACTATCAAAATGGTCTACAGTGACCCTCAATTATCTTTAATTACTTATCTAACTTGTCGTAAATTACAGTGGCTGATGTGGCTTCTCAATAACTATATATCAGAAAAATCATTGCGTTTCAGATTTTTACTTCAAGTGGCAAATGTGAACATCATGAGTTTTAATTGACTATCGACACTAGTATTACGCAAAAAGGGGGTGTAACAGATGAGACTTCTGCAGTTCTGAGTGAAGCCTTATGCGCTCAAAAATGCAGCATCGCGTGCGTTCATTACCTTGTCGGTGTTCGTCAGGGGGCGGCGGACAGAACAGCTCCGCCCACCTTGCCGTCTCGGAAGCAACTCTCTCCTAACTTCTCCTTAATACAATTTACCGAAGTTGGTTTAAAAAAACTATCTGGCTGTGTTTTCATCTGACCAATTAGGGTCTCAATGTTAACCTTAAGCTCTGCCTAAAAAAATTCTGTCTATCCAATGAGAAACTGTAGTTCATTCTCTAGATTGTCGCACAGATGTCAAAATGGTAGATATCGAATTAAATGACAGAGGGGTAGAGAAACAATTAAAATCGCTCAAAAGAGGAAAGGCCACTGGACCTGATGGGATACCAGTACGATTTTACACAGAGTACGCGAAGGAACTTGCCCCCCTTTTTGCAGCGGTGTATCTCAGGTCTCTTGAAGAGCGTAGCGTTCCAGAAGATTGGAAAAGGGACGTAGAACAGATGTGCAGAACTATAGACCTATATCCCTAACGTCGATCAGTTGTAGAATTTTGGAACACGTATTATGTTCGAGTATAATGACTTTTCTGGAGACTAGAAATCTAGTCTGTAGGAATCAGCATGGGTTTCGAAAAAGACGGTCGTGTGAAACCCAGCTCGCGCTATTCGTCCAAGAGACTCAGAGGGCCATAGACACGGGTTCAGAGGTAGATGCCGTGTTTCTTGACTTCCGCAAGGCGTTTGATATAGTTCCCCACAGTCGTTTAATGAACAAAGTAAGAGCAAATGGGACACCAGACCAATTGTATGATTGGATTGAAGAGTTCCTAGATAACAGAACGCAGCATGTCATTCTCAATGGAGAAAAGTCTTCCGAAGTAAGAGTGATTTCAGGTTTGCCGCAGGGGACTGTCGTAGGACCGTTGCTATTCACAATATACATAAATGACCGTGTGGACAACATTGGAAGTTCACTGAGGCTTTTTGCGGATGATTCTGTAGTAAATTGAGAGGTTGTAACAATGGAAAATTGTTCTGAAATGCAGGAGGATCTGCAACGAATTGACGCATGGTTCAGGAAGGCAATTGAATCTCAATGTAGATGTGCTGCGAATACATAGAAAGAAAGATCCTTTATCATTTAGATGCAATATAGCAGGTCAGCAACAGGAAGTATTTATTTCCATAAATTATCTGCAAGTAGGCATTAGGAGTGATTTAAAATGAAATGATCATATAAAATTAATCGTCGGTACAGCAGATGCCAGACAGATTCATCGGAAGAATCCTAAAGTAATGCAGTCCGAAGACAAAGAGGGTGGGTTACAGTACGCTTGTTCGCCCACTGCTTGAATACTGCTCACCGGTGTTGGGATCCGTACCAGATAGGGTTGATAGAAGAAATAGAGAAGATCCAACGGAGAGCAGCGCGCTTCGTTACAGGATCGTTTAGTGATCGCGAAAGCGTTACGGAGATGATAGATAAACTCAAGTGGAAGACTCTGCAAGAGAGACGCTCAGTAGCTCGGTACGGGCTTTTGTTGAAGTTTCGAGAACATACCTTCACCGAGGAGTCAAGCAGTATATTGCTCCCTCCGACGTATATCTCGCAAAGAGACAATGAGGATAAAATCAGAGAGATTAGAGCGCACTCAGAGTCATACTGACAATCTTTCATTCCACGAACTATAGAAGGGAGAATCGATAGAGGTACTCAAGGTACCCTCCGCCACACACCGTCAGGTGGCTTGCGGAGTATGGATGTAGATGTAGATGTAGATATTTTGTTGAAGAAAACGTATTGGCACTATAGGTTCCATCACTACTTACTTTTTTATACCTGCTTCCCTCCCCCTCCCCCCTCCCAAATACCCATCTTTCCGTTCTAATACATACAAGATGTCCCAACAAACGCTGACAAACCTTAGAGACAGGTTTCTTACACAGAATTAAGTAAAATAGGTGTAGTCGACATGGGCTCTAAAATGCATACCTTATGAGGTACGGGCACTTGTTCATCTTTGATACTATGAAACAAAGCTCTTCTACTGCAAGCTGTTTGCTTTCCATACTTTGGGAGGAAGAAGTACTGATCAAAACAAGAAAAAACGTTTAGTAGACACAGGCTATAAGATTCAAATTTAGAAGCTATGAGCCTCTGTTCATTTCCGCTAGTATGTAACACATCTCTTCTGCTCGACAAGTGTTAATAGCACTTAAGGTATGTATTTTAGAGCCCATGTTTACCAGCCATGTTTTCGTTGTTTTGGCCCATAATACCTCTTCCCAATATGTGAAAAGCAAAGAGCTTTCAGTAGAAGAGATGTATTTCATAGTGTCGAAGAGGAACGAGTGCTAATACCTGTTGAGGTATGCTCAAGCCATTGTTAACTAGACTTCTTCCTCATTATGGTGTACGGAACCGTCCCTAAGACACATCGGTGTTTCTTTGGGGCTTTCTGTATACAGAGCGTGTCACCTAAAACTTGCACCGAAAATATTGTGGAAGTGGACAGCACCACGAACGATTTTCACAGAATGGATTTGCTCCAAACATACACTTTTTTAAAAATGAAACAATGCCTACAACATTAACAAACTAAAACTAAGTGAAATTAAAGTGTCAGTGGTGTTTGTTACAGGATTCTAGTACGAGTCGTTTGAGAGATATCATGTTTTGAAAAGTTTCCAAACCGACAGTAGCACAGTACATATGCTGGCGCACACTAAGGAACAACACAACTGCATACACTAGCTATGTGGACTCTGGCCACTAACGAGACTAGTGGCCGTCACAGGTTGCGTTCAAAGTGACAACCGGGAGAGGCAATACACGCTTCCAGTCTGGCATGGCATGACCGCTGCACATGTGCTAGCATTTCAGTGGAGGTTTCTGAGCAGGATGCAGTAATACGTCATTGCATATCACCGAGAGTAGTTGGTATGTCCTTGGAGACAGTGACTTTCAGATTTTCACACAGAAAGATGTCTACCGTTCAAATCCGGGGAATGATCCGGTCGATTTACGCTTTGTGACCAAAACTGTCGGGACACCTGGCTGAAAATGACTTACAAGTTCGTGGCGCCTCCATCGGCAATGCTGGAATTCAGTACGGTGTTGGCCCACCCTTAGCAGTGATGACAGCTTCCACTCCCCCTGGTATACGTTCAATGAGGTGCTGGAAGGTTTCTTGGGGAATGGCAGCCCATTCTTCACGGAGTGCTGCACTGAGGAGAGGTATCGATGTCGGTCGATGAGGCCTGCCACGAAGTCGGCATTCCAAAACATTCCAAAAGTGTTCTATAGCATTCAGGTCAGGACTCTGTGCAGGCCAGACCATTACACGGATATAGTTGTCGTGTAACCACTCCCCACAGGCCGTGCATTATGAACAGATGCTCGATCGTGTTGGAAGATGTAATCGCCATCCCCGAATTGCTCTTCAACAGTGGGAAGTAAGAAGGTGCTGTGCTGTGATAGTGCCACGCAAAACAACAAGGAGTGCAAGCCCCCTCCATGTACAACACTACCACACCATAGCACCACCGCCTCCAAAATTTACTGTTGGCATTACACCCTCTGTCAGATGATGCTCACGGCGATACCCACACCCAGCCATTGGATTTCTGTTACGTTGTCCAAGTGTTACACTACTACTTTCACGTAACTGGTTGAACAGGTTGAAAAATAATTGCGGAGATGATTGACATCTATTGGGACATCCTGCTGCATACACCGTACAAGAACGATCTACATTCTTCCTACGCTCTCCACACACCATGCGCATATCGGCCTTTTCTGCACTGATAAATCGTTTTACGACCTTCTGCTTGGATTGTCACAGAATAACTTACTAGCAATTCGCAAGGCACTCAACGAACTCACAGGCACAGTGCAAGCAAATGTAACAACATCGTACCTAACAACTTTGCAGGTTGGATCACACAAATGAGTGCCGCTGTGGAAACTTCCCAAATACGATATCTCGTAAACAACTCGCACTAGAGTCGTGCAACAAGCATCACTTGCCTTCTAATTTACCCTAATTTGAATCTGTTAAAGTCAACAGGCGTCGTTCCAAATAAAAAGTGTATGTTTGCACAAAAAAATACATTTTATAAGTATTACTACAATCTGTTTATTAGCTAACAGTACGAGCCCCTGCCTACCAACCGATTCTGAGAAAGCTTCACGTCAGTAGCACTTCCCATTTCCGCAATATTTTCCGTGAATATTTTAGGTGATTGACCCTTTATAAGTAAGTAAATACTATGGCATGGCATATTCTGTAAAATGGAAGGGCAATGCTAGTCCATTCACTTCTGTTTTCACCTTCTGCAAACGTACTGACGAATGATCACAACCCTCCATCACTGTTTACTGGTATCCTTGACGACTAAGGGGAATAACTGAAGTGATTTGAAGGATTCTGTTAGGTCCAACTACTTACCACAAAATTCTCCCCTCTCCCCCTTCCCCCATTTCTTTCTGGACCAATAAGATTCAAGCTGATCTTCCCTCGTCCTTTACTTACTAGAGAAAATGTAGGGGTTGCGTCATTCAAGGTCTGTGCACTGCAGTGGAAGGATCGTTATGAAGCGCCAAGCGGAATACAACCGCTGCCTCTGCTCCCTCAAACAGAATAAAAAGAATAAGGAGACATGCACGTGCAGTAAATCCCTTCTTCTCATAATTATTTTCTATTCACAATTTTTAGGTACTCTGTTGCAATTATGACGATTTTTCAAATATCTACATCTGCATCCTAAGATATAAAACATGGTCCATTACTTAACAAATTATATGGACATCATGATTTAAACAAGGGCTGTAATGCGTTATTTGACAACATAAGCGCACTTGCTAAGTACCAAGTCTACACTGTACATACATTAGTTGTGCGTGTGATGTCAGCTGAGAGTCTCCACAGTAAACTTATAAATATCAATGAAAAATCTACGTATATGACTTTGCTACATTCATACTGTAAAATGCAATCACCACTGGCATAAAAATGACATTAGTAATTACCTACTCTACATTAGTAGTGTGTAACATCGCTAAAGAGACTTGTAAATAACTAAAGAAAAATCGGAGTATGTAGATTCACAACACTTCGCTAAATGTACAGTGTAAGCGTTTACCACCACCAGTATTAAAATAAAAAATGAGGTCATACAACGTGAAAACAACCACTTTAAGACTGGACTTAGCAGACTTGTGTATGATAGCTGAAAATCTTAAGTATAGACACTTCTCCACCGGCAAAATGGGACTGAGTAATGACCACTGTGCAGCAAATAAACTGATTCTAGATACTCCTTGCAGCCGTGGAGTCCTCTGCTGGGTCCACCGCTGCACGGTAAATAAGAGACAGCACCCAGCCATAGAAAGCTGCAGCGTCTGCAGGCTGTTTCTCAATAAAGAGAGACGATTCAGCCGACAGTGTTCACAGGTTGTCGACGACTGCATATATGACGCCAACTTTGGGTAGGACCATGCTAGCATGTGAAAGAAGGGGAATCACCGATTTGTGTCGCTCAATCTAAAAGCCGAATCTCGTCTCCATGCCCCTGCTGGCTACAAGCTAGGGTTGCATTCCTGAAACACCAGCATATGGCTGACAGGGGCCGCCGACAGGAAGCTGCCCTGCTAAAGCTAATGAGCTGCATATTGTCAGTGCAGTCAGTGGACACAGTGTGCATTTGATCTTTAAACTTTTTATTGCAGATCTTTATCATTCCCAAGAATAATTCGAGAAATGAAGTGTTGCTAACATTCCATGTACTAGCAAAGCGTCCTGTATGTCTTTTATGTTACTGTGACTTCCAGAGTCTAGCTTTTTTGTTCATTTCTCATGCTCTATGCACGATGAATGGACGAATCGGTGTGAAACCCTTTCGTTGCAGCCAGATGGATGGAGATGCGAGAGGGTGTTTCCAATTTCATTTTAAGTGCGCTTTTATTTAGAATCAGAGCCTCTCTTACCCAGCAAGACAGCCAGTTCCCTCCTTTTTTAAAACCTAACACACATGCATCCAAAACATCACAACCAACCGAACAGGTAACGGGCCACAATTTTAAAAATGGCACTTTTTCTAAAATTGCAACATTCAGTAGCATTCACAAACTAACAACCTCTGTGTCAGTACTAAATTCCAAGCCGTTACAAAAAACATAAGAAATGTTACAAAACCATGTAATATTCTACATGGATACCTAAATAAAGATAAAACAAATGGAACAGTAAGACAAACCCACAAAACTCCAAATCACAAAATTTTTTAAATGCGTAACGGACTCCAAATAAACTATTGTGCCAAGGTCAGTGTGCCACAAACAAGCATGCTATGACTGTGGGAACCCTGACATGAATGCTCGCTCTAAATAATAATGTACGCTGGGTGGCCAATAAAACATAATCTGCATCGTCATTGCAGAAGGCAAGGTGAAGCTGTTGCAGCTTCTGCTGTTTGTGCACCGGATTGTGCTCCATAGCTCTGCAGCTTGACACCATAGCTCTTCGTAATTACAAGAAAATATTATATGCCCGAATTGACGGAACATTCCAAACTGCAACTGGTCCTAGACTTCTCCATGAAAAATCTCGTGTCAAGTGAATGTTCGTATCGTGCCTCTCCTGCCCACGTCTGACGGAAATTGTTATGTATTTTTCTCCAGGAGAACGCTCAAAGGTGACGGACAACAACTCGCCCAGTGGAGTGGATGAACTAAAATTTTTCTGCCTTCTTCCAGAATCTGATCTGTAAAATATCTAATAACTTGCAAGAACAAAATTTAGAAACATTATCATGCTTTGTAATGAATATTTTTGAATCTTCCAACAAATTAGGAAAATTTTTCAAAAATTTCCGCCTTTAAGCAGAATTTGGCATGACGTCATAACATTATGGTAACTCAGCACCACAATCACCAATTGAGTTGTCAAAGTATCGTACGCCGTAAACTACCTGAATATTAACCTCCATTTTGCAGAATATGCCATGACGAACACGAATTTATGCCACCCACACGGTTTCCCTGGGGATGAAATGGATAGAGAACGGGAGAGGAAGCGGGGAGGGGAGCTGGTGACCTTTAATGTACCATATACAAGAGCGTTCAGAGAGCGGGGGTCCATGGGGCTGGGGATCACCTTGGATGTAAAACACCCAATTGCTTCTAACGTAACTCGACATTAAATGTGTAATATAATAACCCTTATCTAATCGGTGACCTTGAAATAAGATCGTTGTATGGGCTCGTTCTCCCTCTGTCCCCCAAGTTAAGCTGGTTCTTCATGTTATTGAAAGCTACTACTATCGACATCTACATCTATATCCCTACTCGGCAAGCCACCTAATGGTGTGTGGCGGAGGGTACCTTGAGTACCTCTATCCGTTTTCCCTTCTGTTCCAGTCTAGTATTGTTCGTGGAAAGAAAGATTGTCGGTATGCCTCTGTGTGGGGTCTAATCTCTCTGATTTTATCCTCATGGTCTCTTCGCGAGATATGCGTAGGAGGGAGCAAAATAGTGCTTGACTCTTCGGTAAAGGTATGTTCTCGAAACTTCAACAAAAGCCCATACCGAGCTACTGAGCGTCTCTCTTGCAGAGGCTTCCACTGGAATCTATCATTTCCGTAACGCTTTCGCGATGACTAAATGATCCTGTAGCGAAGCATGCTGCTCTCCGTTGGATCTTCTCTATCTCTTCTATTAACCCTATCTGGTACGGATCCCACACCGGTGAGCAGTATTCAAGCAGTGGGCGAACAAGTGAACTGTAACCTACTTCCTTTGTTTTCGGACTGCATTTACTTAGGATTCTTCCAATGAATCTCAGTCTGGCATCCGCCTTACCGACGACTAATTTTATATGGTCATTCCATTTGAAATCACTCCTAAATGAGGAGAAGTGTACCCGTGGAGGCCAATCAGCTGCTGATAGTGCCTGCACACGCTGTACATGGTACGGAAACAACTGGTTCTCCCGTAGCACTCTCCATACAGTGACGTGGTCAACGTTATTTTGTACAGCAGCAATTTCTCTGACGCTGACATTAGGGTTATCGTCAACTGCACGAAGAATTGCCTCGTCCATTGCAGGTGTCGTCGTCGTTCTAGGTCTTCCCCATTCGCGAGTCATAGCCTGGAATGTTCCGTGCTCCCTAAGACGCCGATCAATTGCTTCGAACGTCTTCCTGTCGGGACACCTTCGTTCTGGAAATCTGTCTCGATACAAACGTACCGCGCTACAGCTATTGCCCAACGCTAATCCATACATCAAATGGGCATCTCACAACTCCGCATTTGTAAACATTGCACTGACTGCAAAACCACGTTCGTGATGAACACTAACCTGTTGATGCTACGTACTGATGTGCTTGATGCTAGTACTGTAGAGCAATGAGTCGTATGTCAACACAAGCACCGAAGTCAACATTACCTTCCTTCAATTGGGCCAACTGGTGGTGTATCGAGGAAGTACAGTACATACTGACGAAATTAAAATGAGCTCTAACATGGAAATTAAGCGTTTCCGGACACATGTCCACATAACATCTTTTATTTATTTGTGTGTGAGGAATGTTTCCTGAAAGTTTGGCGTACCTTTTTTTTAACACCCTGTATAAACGGGACCCTACCTCTGATACTCATCTCACCTACAAAAAATTACGCAACCGAGTTAGTCAGCTGTCCCTCTAGCTTCTATCTGGACACTGTAAATCTTATGAACAAACGATTTTATTTACCTGGGGTACTTTTATGACAAGCCACCACCACCATGGCAGTCCAAGCTGTAGAAGGGGAACTGCACTTCACATGCCAGAAGCCCAATAAAATCACAATTGCAAGGGTCGCGAACCTGGCACCTACTATTGATTTTAAACTTAATCTATCTAAAATGCAAGTAGTCTTAGTCACTGATAAAAGAGTTATTAACCCACAGTTAATACAGTCTCTTCATTCCTTATTCCTAAATGGATCATAAATAATATTTTCTTCTTCTGCAAAGAATCCGGGGATAATTATGGAATCTTGCTTAGGCCGGACTGAACACACAAACTGCTCTGTTTATGAAGGTCTCAGCGTCATTTCATTCACTACCTAAATATTAAAAAAGTATTGGCTCTCTATCTTAAAAAGAAACTTATAGGATGACTAACACTACCCATACTTGATTGTGGTGATCCTATTCCCCAAGGACTTTCATATGAGAGATCACGCCGTCTTCAACTAGCGATGGCTGCTCGTACATTTGTGTGTATGCTATTTCGACCATTCCATTCCTGCCTCCAAACAATTATAATGGCTATGTGCCGATACGTGTAGAGATTGTCATACCCCCTGTTGCCCTATTTCTTTCTCAATCGTTTCACTCCCTCTCATTTATCTTCGACTCCGACACTAATATCTGAACAACACAGTAAAAATACCTATTCTCAACTAAGTAAAATCCTTTCTGTGCGACTACTGTATTCCGTAAAGCGTTTTCTGTATCAGGAAGCCGACTATGAAACAGTCTTCCTCAAGATATCAGAGTACACGAGTAGGCTTTCGGACCTGATAGTCCCCAACGATGATGTTTCATTAAATGGTTCGCACGCTGACACTTATTGACGGCCCAGCATCGAAATGTGCATCAATTTATGGAAGCGTTACACTTCTGTCACTTTGAACGATTCTCTTCAGTCGTCGTTGGTGACGTTATTGCAGGATCTTTTTCCGGCTGCAGCGGGGTGTCGGATATTTGATGTTCTACCGGCTACCTGATACTCATGGTACGCTCGTGGAATGGTCGTACGCGAAAATTCCCACTTTATCGCCACCTCGGAGATGATGTGCCCCATCGCTCGTACGCCGACTACGACACCACGTTCAAACTCACTTAACTCTTGATCACCTGCCATTGCAGCAGCAGTAACCGATCTGACATCTGCGCCAGACACTTGTTGTCTTACATGGGCGCTGTCGACTACAGAGCCGTCCTCTGCCCGTTTACATTTCTCTGTATTTTAATACGCATGCCTATACCAGTTTCTTCGGCGCTTCAGTATAGTTACCTTATCTTGTCACTATTTTGGTATGGTATAAGATATCCTTGAGAACTACACCATGTATTTATCCGTTCAAGACGACTGAAAGTTGCTTTGAATGACAACAGGTTTGCTACACTGTGTTAAACATGGTAATGTTTTGTGTTTTCGGCTGTTCCATATTTTCGTCCACCTCATGCATAATATAGAAGTAACATCCACTATTATTAGTTTGAGTACGTTAGCATTTGTCGTGGTATCTTAGTGAAATTATTGAGAAATGTAGCCCACAGAGGCTGCTTTTGCGTGTTAACGCACAGCTTGTTCAACTCCCCCCCCCCCCCCCCTCCCAAGTACCTTTCCGGGATGGGGTTTATGATGGATCGTTGTAAGTGAATCAGTTAATTAATTAAGATAACCGACAATCTCCTTCTTAAGGAGAACATCCCAACATTTGACGTATTCGGCATTGAGAAATCGTAGAGAACCGTTCTGGAATTTCAACCGCCATCTTCCCAAGTGCAAACTAAGTAGGCGAACCATTGCGGTGCCTCTCCTATAGTCTTGAGATTACACAATGGATGCACACGAACAACTGGTGCATCTCTTTTTGCAAACAGAGCTCAAGTAATAAATGTTGAACTTGAATTATGTGAATATTGTTACAACGTTGTTAGTAAGAATGAAACTGTGTGTGCTTACTTCTAACTGCCGTAATATTGTAGTGAAAGGTAATATTGAACAATTTTTATAATTTATTCCATCAATTTTAATGTACTTATACCTTACTTGTGGAACAAATTTAACTAAGCTCTAAGCTTTGTAAGATATTTGTCAAAATTGACTATCATGTCTCTTTTCTTCTGCTTTTATCTTACACCTACACAGTGTATGTACGTATTTACATTCATTGTTTCGCCACTATCCCGTAGCAAGGTAACTATCAGATTAGAATGAGGAAAGGAGGGAAGATTAGTGTTTAAGTGCTGACTATGTGTTAGTAAATCGTTTTCTTCGATGTACTTCATAATGTTCGAATACAGTATATGTTCCAGGACCCTACTGCAAATCGACGTTAGTGATATGGGCCTGTAATTCAGCGGATTACTCCTATTCCCCTTTTTGGGTATTGGCGTGACTTGAGCAACTTTCCAGTCTTTAGGTACGTATCGTTCTGTGAGCGAGCGGTTGTAAATAATTGCTAAATATGGAGCTATTCTATCTGCATACTCTGAAAGGAAACTGACTGGTATACCATCTGGACCGGAAGCCTTGCCTTTATTAAGTGATTTAAGCTGCTTTGTTACACCAAGGATATTTACTTCTATGTTTCTCATCTTCGCAGTTGTCCTTGATTGGAATTCGAGAATGTTTACTTCGTCTTCTTTAGTGAAGGAGTTTAGGAAATCCGTGTTTAATAACTCTGCTTTGGTGGCACTGTCATCAGTGACTCCACTGTTGTTATCGCCCAGTGAAGGGATTGATTGCTTCTTGCCACTGGTGTGCTTTATATATGACCACAATCTTTCGGGTTTTCTGCCGGATTCCGAGACAGAGTTTCATTGTGGAAATTATTAAAAACATCTCGCATTGAAGAACGTGCTGTATTTCGAATTTCTCCAAAACTTTGCCAATCTTGGGGACTTTGCGTTCTTTTGAATTTGGTATGCTTTTTTCGTTGGTTCTCCAACAATCACTTATTAATTTATGTTGTATGTATCTCTCAGTTGCCGTCGATACTATATCTTTGAAATCATCCCACATCTTTTCTACGCTTACTTGATGAGATCGGAAGGAGTAGTGACTGTCTCTTAAAAAGTCGTTAAGAGCATTTTATCAGCTTTTTTAAGCAGATGTACTTTGCGTTTCTTTTCGATTGTTGTGGGTGTTACGGTATTCAGCCTAGCACCAACTGCCTTGTGGTCGCTAATCCCTGTATTCGTCATGATATTCCCTATCTTACAGAAATGTGTGGCAGCAATAAAGAAGTAATCATTATGGAGAAGAAGTTGACTTGTCAAAGGAATAGCGAGAAATAATAAGGCAACATCGGTAGATGAGATGACATGGACATAACATAAATAGGAGGCGATGAGAAAAACTTGGCTGGTTTACAGTGTGAAGCTGTTGGTGGGAAATAAAACTACATGGATTTGCCAATAGAGAATATATGCCGACGATAATGGAAAAAATTTAATCTTCTCTTAACTGGGGAGTAGTTTCTGATGAAATTCAGGTTTCAAGGCAGTGTCTTGCACATTAGTATGAGTAAAATGTAGAAAAAGCGGAAGAAAGATTCAGTGTTAGGCAAAGGAACGCACGAGTTACGCTCTTTCTGGGGTTGTTCTTGCCTTATCCAGACACAGTCTGTCGTAACATAAATGAACACGATAATGCACAATGTGAATGCTGTCAGATGGGGAGGAGGGCTAGCGGGAGGAGGTTGTGAGAAACCCTGCAACAGCCCTTTGTAGTTCTACGCAAAAGGAAAACGTAAAACAAAGTTTTAAAGCCACTTGTTGAAAAAACTTTTTCTCTTCTGCTTTTTCAACGTCCGCCTCAAAAGCTGAGTGCTCAGCGTGGCCGAGTGCCATGTTAGGGGCCTAGTTTCGATTGCTGGTGCTGCCAGGGATATTTACTTGGTGGGAAGACCGGTACAGGGTGCACTTCAGGCCAACTGAGGAATTACTAGACCGGTCAGAAGAGCTTCCAAGGTACAGAAACCCCACAACGACCGGGAGAGCAGTGTGCTGACCACATGCCGCCATTGGCAGAGGATGACACGGCGGCCGGTCGGGGCCCTATTGGACCACCTAGAGCCAAAACGCGGAACCGATTTTTGCCCTTACCTTTTAACAATGACACGTTTCCAGTTTCTTCAGCGGAAACAACATTTAGCCCTTGTTTAACAAGCTGTGGTGGGTGCCACGTGTTAGAGACATACCTCTAGAACTGTGAGATGACACCAGACGATTATCATTGTTAGATTCACTGCATTCCATGACACCAACAGACTGACGAGAACCAACTGATATTGTGGAGGACGCTCTCTGTCCCCCATAAACATCCGCACCACGATGAAACTGGAGTAGAGGACATTGAGCACCCCATCGGCGGCGTAGAAGAGTATGATGCGCGTCGCCACACTGTTTAGGGACTCTCCAGCGTCGAGCAGGAGGCTGTGCACAGTGGAGAGCAGCGGCACCGAGACGCCTGGCCTCTGCACCTGCAGATAAACAGGTAATCAAAACACACTCATAAACATGAACAGCAGTGAGGTACGTCGGCGGGGGTTAAGGTCTAATATTAATTCATTATTCGATATAAACTTATATTAACTTATTAAAGAGTACTATAAAGATGGTAAAGAACCACCTACAGATTTTCCTAACAACAAAACAGTAATAAACCCAAAAAAAGGAAATGTACTGGATTGTGAAAACTATAGAACTATCTCCTTACTCTTCCACACTTCCAAAGTAATGTTAAACATAATAAAAATCAAATAAAAAAGAAAATTGAGGCAAACGTAGGAGAAGACTAATTTGGTTTCAGATCCGGGAAAGGAACTAGAGAGGCAATACTAGCTCTGAGGATGGTATTAGAAACACGAATTGGAGTTAATAGGAAAACCTACTTGACTTTTATAGATTTACAAAAAGCATTTGACTTGGTTAATTGGATATTGTTATTCCGAACAATGAAGAAAATAAATCTTGATTGGAGGGACAGAAGATTAATACGGAACCTGCATAAAAGGCAGAAAGCAGAGATAGAAGTGAATGGCCCGAAGAAAAAAGCAAAAATAAGGAGGGGAGTAAGGCAAGGATGCCCATTATCAGCATATTTGTTGAACTGGCGTTCTACGGATCGGAGCATGGAATGTCAGATCCCTTAATCGGGAGGTAGGTTAGAAAATTTAAACAGGGAAATGGATAGGTTAAAGTTAGATATAGTGAGAATTAGTGAAGTTCGGTGGAAGGAGGATCAAGACTTTTGGTCAGGTGAATTCAGGGTTATAAATACAAAGCCAAATAAGGGTAATGCAGGTGTAGGTTTAATAATGAATAAAAAAATAGTAGTACGGGTAAGCTACTACAAACAGCATAGTGAACGCATTATTGTGGCCAAGATAGATAGGAAGCCCACGCCTACTACAGTAGTGCAAGTTTATTAGCAACTAGCTCTGGAGACGACGAGGAAATTGATGAAATGTATGATGTGATAAAAGAAACCATTTTGGTAGTGAAGAGAGACGAAAATTTAATAGTCATGGGTGACTGTAATTCGTCAATAGGAAAAGAGAGAGAAGGAAACATAGTAGGTGAATATGGATTGGGGCTAAGAAATGAAAGAGGAAACCGCCTGGTAGAATTTTGCGCAGAGCATAACTTAATCATAGCTAACACTTGGTTCAAGAATCATGAAAGAAGGTTGTATACATGGAAGAACCCTGGAGATACTAAAAGGTATCCGATAGATTATGTAACGGTAAGACAGAGATTTAGGAACAAGGTTTTCAATTATAGGACATTCCCAGGGGCAGCTGTGGACTCAGACCACAATCTATTGGTTATGAACTGTAGATCAAAACTGAAGAAATTGCAAAAAGGTGGGAATTTAAGGACATGGGACCTGGATAAACTGACTAAACCAGAGGTTGTACAGAGTTTCAGGGAGAGCATAAGGGAACAATTGACAGGAATGGGGGAAAGAAATGCAGTAGAAGACGAATGGGTAGCTATGAGGGATGAAGTAGTGAAGGCAGCAGAGGATCAAGTAGGTAAAAAGACGACGGCTAGTAAAAATCCTTGGGTAACAGAAGAAATATTGAATTTAATTGATGAAAGGAGAAAATACAAAAATAAAGTAAATGAAGCAGGAAAAAAGCAATGCAAACGTCTCCAAAATAAGATCGACAGGAAGTGGAAAACTGCTAAACAGGGATTGCTAGAGGACAAATGTAAGGATGTAGAGGCTTATCTCACTAGGGGTAAGATAGATACTGCTTACAGGAAAATTAAAGAGACCTTTGGAGAAAGGAGAACCACTTGCATGAATATCAAGAGCTTTGATGGAAACCCAGTTCTAAGCAAAGAAGGGAAAGCAGAAAGGTGGAATGAGTATATAGAGGGTCTATACAAGGGCGACGTACTTGAGGACGATATTATGGAAATGGATGAGGATGTAGATGAAGACGAAATGGGAGATAAGATACTGCGTGAAGAGTTTGACAGAGCACTGAAAGACCTGAGTCGAAACAAGGCCCCAGGAGTAGACAACATTCCGTTAGAACTACTGACAACCTTGGGAGAGACAGTCCTGACAAAACTCAACCATCTGGTGAGCAAGATGTATGAGACTGGCGAAATAACCTCCTTCAAGAAGAATATAACAATTCCAATCCCAAAGGAAGCAGGTGTTGACAGATATGAAAATTACCGAACAATCAGTTTAATAAGTCGCAGCTGCAACATACTAACGCGAATTCTTTACAGACGAATGGAAAAACTTATAGAAGCCCACCTCGGGGAAGATCAGTTTGGATTCCATAGAGATGTTGGAACACGTGAGGCAATACTGACCCTACGACTTATCTTAGAAGCTAGATTAAGGAAAGGCAAACCTACGTTTCTAGCATTTGTAGACTTGGAGAAATCTTTTGACAATGTTGATTGGAATACTCTCTTTCAAATTCTCAAGATGGCAGGGGTAAAATACAGGCAGCGAAAGGCTATTTACAATTTGTATAGAAAGCAGATGGCAGTTATAAGAGTCGATGGGTATGAAAGGGAAGCAGTGGTGGGTAGGGAGTGAGACAGGGTTGTAGCCTATCCCCGATGTTATTCAATCTGTATATTGGAAAAAGGAAACAAAAGAAAAGTTCGGAGTAGGTATTAAGATCCATAGAGAAGAAATAAAAACTTTGAGGTTAGTCGATGACATTGTAATTCTGTCAGAGACAACAAAGAATTTGGGAGAGCAGCTGAATAGAATGGACAGTGTCTTGAAAGTAGGTTACAAGATGAACATCAACAAAAGCAAAACCAGGATAATGGAATGTAGTCGAATTAAGTCGGCCGATGCTGAGGGAATTAGATTAGGAAATTAGACACTTAAAATAGTAAAGGAGGTTTGCTATTTGGGGAGCAAAATAACTGATGATGGTCGAAGTACAGAGGATACAAAATATAGACTGGTAACGGCAAGGAAAGCGTTTCTGAAGAAGAAAAATTTGTTAACATCGAGTATAGATTTAAATGTCAGGAAGTCCTTCCTGAAAGTATTTGCATGGACTGTAGCCATGTATGGAAGTGAAACGTGGACGATAAATAGTTTAGACAAGAAGAGAATAGAAGCTTTCGAAATGTGGTACTACAGAAGAATGCTGAAGATTAGATGGGTAGATCACATAAGTAATGAAGTGGTATTGAATAGAATTGGGGAGAAGAGGAGTTTGTGGTACAACTTGACTAGAAGAAGGGATCGGTTGGTAGGACATGTTCTGAGACATCGAGGGATCACCAATTTAGTACTGGAGGACAGCGTGGAGGGTAAAAATCGTAGAGGGAGACGAAGAGATGAATACACTAAGCAGATTCAGACGGATGTAGGCTGCGGTAGGTACTGGGAGATGAAGAAGCTTGCACAGGATAGAGTAGCATGGAGTTCTGCATCAAACCAGTCTCAGGACTGAAGACCACAACAACAAAATTGAAAAAAAACCATTGACAAATTGAAAAGAATAACCAAAGGAATTAAAATTAACGGGCAACGAATACACTGTATCCCTTATGCAGATGATATGGTAGTACTTGGTGACTCAGTAAAGGAAATGGAGCGTATGTTGCTAAAATTTGCCATACTCCTAAGAGAATATAATCTAAAAATAAATAAGAAGAAAACAAATACTATATTAGTAGGGAAGACAAAAGAAAATAGTAAAGTTAATATTAAACTGGAAGATGGTTTTCTAGAGCAAGTTGAGAACTTCTGCTATTTGGGGAGAACAATCACTGACGACAATAAATATATCGCAGATATAAAGAGGAGAATAGCCTTGGAAAAGTAAGCTTTCCAAAATAAAAGGAATTTACTAACAGACAATTATATAAGCCTAGGAAGTTGGAAAAAGTTTGCCAAAACTTTTGTGTGGAGTGTCTTAACATACGGATGTGAAGCATGGACTCTGGGAAAGGCAGAGGAAAAAGAGACTAGAAGCAATGGGAATGTGGGTATGGAGAAGAATGACGAAAAGAAGCTGGCTAGATAGAAAAAGTAATGAACAAGTCCTAAGAGAAGTGAATGAGAACAGAACGCTGCTAAATTATATAGGAAGAAGAAAATAAAAAATGATAGGGCACATAATGAGACACAACCAGCTCCTAAAAAATGTATTTGAAGGAAACGTTTTAGAGAAAAAAACCAAGAGGCAGGCCAAGAGCAACGTATTTTAATGACATCAAAGAAGACATTGGGATAAAATCGTATGAAGAATTGAAGAGGATGACAATGGAGAGACGGACGTGGCTAAATCGACAAGGCATAGCCTTTTGTTTATGATGATGATATTCGATAATTTTTAAAGGAGCATAGTTACGATGTTACATACTAGATATCTAGTGTGATAGGCACTGAAACAGATTGTTTGGAAAAGCTTCACCAAACTGAAGCTAGCACATTTGTTAAAATGACAGTATACCCTCATGCGGAACTAATGGAGTTCGTAAAAGGGGAAGGGGAGAAACAAGAAAGGTCACAGCCAAGCCCTTCTCCGGAAGCGGGCTGTAACGAATCAACGCAGTTGACACCAAAACTACTAATTTTTTCAGTTTTCGCAAGTGTATTCTGTACGTAAATAACTCTTCTAACTAATGTTGTAAAACTTATTTTGTAAGTACTATATGTTACGTTTGAAATGAGTAAACTGAGAATGAATATATGTACACTGGTGAATGTGAGTTCATGAAACTACATAGTAAAAGTTTTGGGTGTAGATTATCTTCGAAAATTCTTTTGAAACAGAACCTGCACTGAACTCTTCCGTTGTCGTTTTAGAAGAAGTCATCTGGTGACACCTGGCTTTTACTACTGGGTTCCATGCACAATGGAATAATTGCGAACCGGACAGTATTCCCTTTATAAGGCAGCAGCGAGACACGCACTGTGTGGTAAACGTTCCAGGAAGCGTTACCTTACGCCATTTGCGCTGCATCTGAGCAACGCAGGATCAAGCTGAAACGTAATTAAACGACATGACATGTGCTGCTTTCAACCTGAATTGCTTGCAACCCACGTAACGTAACTTACTTGCGGGTCCTCCGATCCCCTTTCGGTAAAGTCGTTTGACTGGATACTACAGGACAACATTAGAAAACACTGATCGTTAAGACTGTTAGTAGGAATGCAAATTAATACCACGATAAAGCATATATCAGAAAACATCTTATTAGAGATGGACACAGCCTTTAAGACTTGAAAACTATAATTTATTACAATAAAGGACATTTCTAAAAGAAAGTTTAAGTTCGAAATTACACTGCGAAAACTATTGTACTGGCCTGGGACTCAGAACTCCTATTCAAGAACTGTTGGTCCTGTTAACTAACTACGAAAGACTTTAAATATTGTTTCAATCGAAAGCAGCAAAGTGTTGACATGTTTAATCCTAAAATGACGTGACGTAAAACTTGTTTTGGACCATGCACCACATATGATTGTTAAATAAGCACAATCAAAATGAGCTTTCAATTCTTTCCACCAGCACTGTGATAACTGGAACTCAAATGACTAGAGGTCAATTTCAGTGTCTGAGTGGGAATCGAAACCGCACCAATCGGTACTCTTAACAACGCATGAAGAGACGTTAAAATTCATAATTATTTTTATCTTTCGTTGTTCTGCTCATCCAACACATGAAATGACATAATGAAATTTTTTGTGCCGAATCAGAATGCAAAATCAGACACGCACGTATTGCGGAGACCTTAAGGACTTCCGAAACTTTGGGAAACAATGAAACAAGGAATCAGGTCCCTTAGAGGTGCAATAAGAATTTGAATTTGCAGCCCAGTGGCAACGTTTTCAACATTTACACCTCATACATAATAAGAAACAAGTGCCCTATGACGTTATACGACGAATGGTTCATTAATAAAACTAACTCTCTGGTTTAAGAAAACTTACTAGTGATCGAGTTTCTACGTGCAGGGAGTTCAATCTGCATCACTGATCAACCCAAACCCACGCTCGTCTAGCCACTAGCGAACAGATATCATGGTTAATATAGATTGGAACCATAGTCCAAACCTACATAGTACAACTGATTTATTTATTTTATTTAAATGTCAAGTTCCGTAGGACCAAATTGAGGAGCAAATCTCCAAGGTCATGGTACGTCTCAGTACTTGAACTTGCAACATAAAAAGTTATAACAGATAAAAATAAATGTTCATGAACGTGAAAGAAAATCAGTCCATAAGTTTAAGCAAACGCTATCAGCAATACAGTGAGAATCATCTTAATTTTTCAAGGACCTCCTCGACAGAATAGAAGGAGCGACCCATGAGGAAACTCTTCAGTTTCGATTTAAAAGCGCGTGGATTACTGCTAAGATTTTTGAATTCGATTGGCAGCTTATTGATATTGGATGCAGCAGTATACTGCACACCTCTTTGCACAAGAGTTAAGGAAGTCGGATCCAAATGGAGGTTTGATTTCTGCCGAGTATTAACCGAGAGAAAGCTGCTTATTCTCGGAAATAAACTAATATTAGTAACAAGAAACAACAATAAGGAATATACATATTGAGAGGCGAATGTCAAAATACCCAGACTCGTGATAAGAAGTCGACAAGAGGTTCGTGAACTCACACAACTTATTGCCCGAACCGCCCGTTTCCGATCCAAAAATATCCTTCTGGAGTGGGAAGAGTTACCCCAAAACATAATACCATACGACAAATGAAAATAAGCCAAGTAGACTAATTTACGTGTCGAAATATCACTCACTTTCGATACCGTTCGAATAGTGAAAATGGCAGTATTATGTCTTTGAACAAGATCCTGAACGTGGGCTTTCCACGACAGCTTACTATCTATCTGTACACCTAGGAATTTGAACTGTTCAGTTTCACTAATCATATGCTCGTTCTGTGAGATTAAAACGTCAGGTTTTGTTGAATTGTGTGTTAGGAACTGTAAAAACTGAGTCTCACTGTGATTTAACGTTAGTTTATTTTCTACAAGCCATGAACTGAGGTCATGTACTGCTCTACTTGAAACCGAGTCAATGTTGCTCACAACATCCTTTACTACCAAGCTAGTGACATCAACAAACAGAAATATTTTAGAATTACCCATATTACTAGAGGGCATATCATTTATATAAATAAGGAACAGGAGCGGCGCCAACACTGATCCCTGGGGCACCCTCCCCCCTCCCAATTGACAATATCCCCACTCAGATCCCACATCACAGCTGTTATGTACATTGTTAATAATGACATTGTGCTGCCTGTTGCTAAAGTAAGAGGTGAACCAATTGTGAGCTACTCCCCTGATTCCGTAATAGTCCAACTTCTGGAGCAATATTGTGTGATCAACACAGTCAAATGCCTTTGTTAAATCAAAAAATACGCCAAGTGTTCGAAACTTTTTGTTTAGCCCATACAGTACGTCACAGAGAAACGAGAATATAGTATTTTCAGTTGTCAAATGACTTCTAAAGCCGAACTGTACATTTGATAGCAAATCGTGTGATATAAAATGGTCAATTAACCTTACATACACAGCCTTTTCGATAACTTTTGCAAACACTGATGGCATAGAAATAGGTCTAAAATGATCTACATTATCCCTTTCTCCCTTTTTATAAAGCGGCTTTACTACTGAGTACTTTAGTCACTCAGGAAACTGACCATTCCTAAAGGAAAAATTACAAATATGGCTAAATACAGGGCTAACATGTGCAGCACAGTACTTTAATATTCTACTAGACACTCCATCGTAATCATGAGAGTCCTTAGTCTTCAGTGATTTGATTATTGTCTCAATCTCCCTCTTGTCTGTATCACAGATGAGACGTCAATCTCGGAAAGACATTTGCTAAGAAGTTTATATGGTTTCCTGTAGATACTAAATTTTTATTTAATTCACCAGCAATACTCAGAAATGGTTGTTAAATACTGTACATATATCTGATTTATCAGTAACAGAAATATTATTACTGCAAACTGACATTATATCGTCAACCTTGTGCTGCTGACCAGACACTTCCTTCACAACTGACCATATGGCTTTAATTTTTTCCTGTGAATTAACTATTCTATTTGCTTACCACATACTTTTTGCCTTACTAATAACATTTTTAAGCACCTTAAAATACTGTTCTTAATGGGCTACTGTAGCTTGATTGTGACTACTTCAACTTCCGATGTTACAGTAAATATAGAGGGTCTGCTCCTGCTTGTTAAAAGTTGTTGCCTGAAGTTTGTATCGAAATCAGACGTTAAAGCATTCTAGCAGAGCACCAAACTACACAATCAGCTGGCCACTTATTTTCTCTATTGTAGGATCCTTTAGACTGCTTGAGTATTTTTACTACTTGGAAGTGGATTACAGCCTGTTCAAAACATTCGCTACATTCATCAACATTTCCTTCACCAGCTGCATGAGCTATCCAGTCTCTGCTTCGAACTTCATTTTATAGTAACTGAACTGGAACCACATAATGGTGATATGGACGAACTGCAACAAAGTGGAACAGATATTTCTACAGGAACCTTAGCTTGTCACTTGATCTGCTAAGGTGAAGTATGTGTCAGTGAGCATTGGGTCACTGGCCATTCTGTGCAAACATGCTGATTCAGCATCTCTCATCACTTTTTTTTCACCACATCCAGAGGAATCCAGATATCAGCATGAGCACTTCCTTTCACCAAGGCCAACTCCCACCCACTCCACCCCCTCCCCCCAAATCTCAATGCTCCTGCTCACTGCAGCCCTGACCCCATTCCTCACCTCCATCGCCACTGCCCCCTGTAGCCACAAACCTGCATGAGTGTTTGACTAGCCTATGAGTAAAATGTGTGAAATTAGCCATTTGTACTTCAACAATGAATGAGTCCCACTGCTTTTGGGCGATTCACCTCCTTTCTAGCACGGCACTCAATATTTCGTATTTTTTATGGCAAATTCATTTCTTTTTTTGCTTTCACTCTACAGCTTTAGCAATATGCAAAGCACCATACCCACAGCGGTAATGCACAATAATTTAAGGTGATATCAACAGCACCCCAAATAAACTGTCACTTGTATTCACCCTCACAGGTAGATGTGAAGAACGGTATGATATGGGTTCAAACCAGTGGTAAAAGGGGGAAACGTGATGTCGAGGATGTGAAAATGATTAGTAATGTAACAGTAGAAGACGTTTCTTTGTAAATAAATTTATTGATCATTCACTGTAAATGAAATTACAATCAATAAAAATGTTGAGTTCTGTGTCATCTACGTCGCCATCAACAGAAAAATAGTAATTACTTCACTAATCAAGACAACACCATGGTTACGGTCAACATCATCAGCATTAAAATCATCATCATCATTAGCATCATTATCACCATCAACAATATTCGATGCTGCTATCAGCAGTAGAATGTGTTTTACGCAATGCTCTACTGGTATATCCAACATATCATCTACATAATCGAAAAACTCGCAATTCAGCCATAATAGATCCTTCACGGGACGTGGTGGTTGTGGCATCCGCTCTAGAGCAGAATCCTGTGAGTGTTAGTTCAACCACCAACAGTGGATCTGATTGGCTGTGACAGTAAGATATGTGATGGTGGTAACAGCTGTTGTTCATCTATCAGCAGTGCTGCAATAATATAAAAAAATACCTCACTAGATTATAGATGCACACACACACACACACACACACACACACACACACACACACACACACACATACACACACACACACACAGAAATGGATATCCACTTGTGTCAATGACTGTTAAGAGTATTGACTAATACCGCAATACCATTGTCAAAAATTGTTATTTTGTGGGTTTCAAGGAAAAAGAACCAGTGTCTCTACCTGTCTATGCACTTTTATTTAAAATTATGGAGCAAGGAAGTCGAGACAGTACTGTGTGATCTATATTTAAGTGTTAACGCTTGACACTTGAGGTAGATATTGTACTACTGCACTGAAAATGATATTTACATGTCCACAAATCACTCTTGTCAATTGTGTGACTAGCTGTGAAAAATTGGTGGAATCGCCCAAAAATGGAGATGTAAGAATCATTTTCTTGATGTTAAGATAACACATCACTCTTAAGTGACTGTGTACCTATCTCCACTCTCAAGAAAGGCAAACTTATACTACCCATCAAAGACTCGGTGCACTATCTGTAAGGATGACTATCACTCTGATGCAGTAAAGCAGTACCTACCAATGCATGTCATGTGTGTGACATCACCTCCAAGTTAACATGAAGTGAAAGTTACCGTAGCATGTGCTCCCTGTAATGTATCGTACTCTGCTGCATTTTGTTGTAACAACATGGTGTATGAAGCAATCATTAAACTGACTCCACAACAAGGATTACACAGATGCTGTTACAACTTCTGCAGACTTTGCAGAACAATGTGATTGGACATGCATATTATTAGCGGTATGTTAAACTCTATGGGACCTGGTGGCTACAAACACTATCAAATCTAGTCTTAGACTGACAATGGATGTAGTCTATGCACGTTCCTACCAGAGCTGAAACAGTACAGTGAGTAGTGTAAAATCCCTAATGAGTGAGAGAGAGGATTGTTGCAATATATTCCAATAATAATAACTTTATAATCCACTACTGTGAGATGGGAAGACATGGCATTAGATGAGCTCTCCATTCAGCACTCTCCCTTATCGAGCCACTACGTACAGAGAGATAGTACATAAGCTGAAATTCTCCGGCTGCCTCAAGCTGGATGGCCATCACCCTACAATTGAGCAGTATCTAAGGCACCAACCCGCTATTGTAATGCACCATAATTTAAGCTGATACCCAAAATGCGACAAATACACTGTTCCTTACATTCAACCTCATAAGTAGACGTGAAGACAGATTTATCGAACAAAAGCAGATCTGCACGTTGGTCCACGGTAGACGTGGCCTACGTAAGTTCCAACCAGAGCTGTATCAGTGCAATCAATAGCATAAAAGTCTCTAATGAGAGAGTGAGAGAGAGGTTTGTTACAGTAGCAGTGTAGCTATTCCTTATTTATGTGGCTGTCATCGTGAGCCGTAGTTTTCTGTCGTGAGTGAGCACCTCCGATGTCGTGCTGACCACATTACTTCCCCATATGCCGCATGCTATCAATGACAAAGGGACGTTCCTGAGAAAAGCACTCTGTCACTATCCGTGCCCAGCCTTCACCTTAAGAGACTTGTAGTGGCTGTGCCCTCCAAGTCACACCTGTAACAGGATCTAGGCACAAGGTGCGACTGTTGAGCGTGCTAGTGCAAGAGCATCTACTGCTGAGATTTTCTCGCGCCATCCGTCCTATGACGTCTTGTAGCTGAGAATGTCACAGGAAGACTGGATCGTGGCGCAACACTGGTGTGACCAAACAGTGCTCCACAGACTTGTTTCGACTATGCTCCTGCCTCACACATTGAGCGCAGCGGGAAATGGGCGAGGGGTGAGGAGAGATTGAAGGCGGCAACTGGGTACCAATGGCAGTGTGAAAAAGTCAAAGTCTCCAAATATCGGAGTGGTGGGAGAACCTGGAGTGGTGAGATGTCACTGCGTTTGTAGAGCGCCCATGATCACCAACTGCACAACCGTTGGTCAGGACTTTGACATGACCAGATGGTTGCGAGGAGTCACAAATCCGAAAGCGTGTTTTCCGTAAAAATCATTTCACTTTTGTAGAAACTATTTCAATGGATTAAAAAAAAGACAACTAGAAGGAAAATCACTAAACTAGATGGCCGTACGCTGGGTCCGAGCGGTTCTGGGCGCTTCAGTCCGGAACCGCGCTGCTGCTACTATCGCAGGTTCGAATCCTGCCTCGGACATGGATGTGTGTGATATCCTTAGGTTAGTTAGGTTTAAGTAGTTCTCAGTCTAGGGGACTGACGACCTCAAATGTTAAGTCCCGTAGTGCCTAGAGCCATTTGAACTACTAAACTAGGTGTTCGAATTTACTCGAGAAAACTAAGAGAAATAGTTTCGCAGCAACAAGTGCTGTCAGAAGTAAACCAACCACACTGCTCTTTCCAGTAGGTAAGAAGTTTCAATAACAGGTGGCTTCGTCGTGGTATTTTTGTTTCCTGAACACCCAAGCCCCAATACTTCATTCCATTAGCCAGCTGTTTAAAAGATAAATGTGTTTCTAAGCAAAAAGTGCGATAAAACTCACTAAATCATACATTAACGGAGCAAGTGAAAAGCATTGATAACATTGAGAGGCAGATAATGCATAGAATTGTTTTTTTATTAATTGGAACGAAATCATTTTCAGAAATAATTTATTTTTCACACAGAAGAAAGGCACAGTAGATGTTTTATAAATCAATTCTCTGAAATAGCTACAAGTGGAGAAATGTAGGGTCCCTCTGAATAGGTCAGGCGTGCACTACACGCCGGAAGCGGCCACAAGGGTAGCGGAGTACGTGTGGAGTGCACATGGGGGTTTTTTAGGTTAGAGAATTCCCTCCCTAGGAGGGACGCCTCCTGAGACGCGGCAAGGTACGAGTAGGCAAAATGCAAGAGGGAATGACAATATTAATGTGCTAATAGTAAACTGCAGGAGCGTCTATAGAAAGGTGCCCGAACTGTTCTCATTAATAAATCGCCACAACGCCCATATAGTACTAGGGACAGAAAGTTGGCTGAAACCAGACGTAAACAGTAATGAAATCCTAAACTCAGATTGGAATGTATACCACAGAGATAGGCTGGACAGTGAAGGGGGAGGCGTGTTTATAGCGATAAGAAGTGCAATAGTATCGAAGGAAATTGACGGAGATCCGAATTGTGAAATGATTTTGGTGAAGGTCACGGTTAAAGCAGGCTCAGACATGGTAATTGGATGTCTCTATAGGCCCCCGGGCTCAGCAGCTGTTGTGGTTGAGCACCTGAAGAATAATTTGGAAAATATTTCGAGTAGATTTCCCCACCATGTTATAGTTCTGGGTGGAGATTTTAATTTGCTGAATATAGACTGGGAGACTCAAACGTTCATAACGGGAGGCAGGGAAAAAGAATCCAGTGAAATTTTTTAAGTGCTTTGTCTGAAAACTACCTTGAGCAGTTAAACAGAGAACCGACTCGTGGTGATAACATATTAGACCTTCTGGTGACAAACAGACCCGAACTATTTGAATCAGTTAATGCAGAACAGGGAATCAGCGATCATAAAGCGGTTACTGCATCGATGATTTCAGCCGTAAATAGAAATATTAAAAAAGGTAGGAAGATTTTTCTGTTTAGCAAAAGTGACAAAAAGCAGATTTCAGAGTACTTGATGGCTCAACAGAAAAGTTTTGTCTCAAGTACAGATAGTGTTGAGGACCAGTGGACAAACTTCAAAACCATCGTACAATATGCGTTAGATGAGTATGTGCCAAGCAAGATCGTAAGAGATGGAAAAGAGCCACCGTGGTACAACAACCGAGTTAGAAAACTGCTGCGGAAGCAAAGGGTACTTCACAGCAAACATAAACATAGCCAAAGACTAGCAGACAAACAAAAATTACGCGAAGCGAAATGTAGTGCGAGGAGGGCTATACGAGAGGCGTTCAAGGAATTCGAAAGTAAAGTTCTATGTACTGACTTGGCAGAAAATCCTAAGAAATTTTGGTCGTATGTAGGTGGATCAAAACAAAATGTCCAGACACTCTGTGACTAAAATGGTACTGAAACAGAGGATGACAGACTAAAGGCCGAAATACTAAATGTCTTCTTCCAAAGCTGTTTCACAGAGGAAGACTGCACTGTAGTTCCTTCTCTAGATTGTCGCACAAGTGACAAAATGGTAGATATCGAAATAGACGACAGAGGGATAGAGAAACAATCAAAATCGCTCAAAAGAGGAAAGGCCGCTGGACCTGATGGGATACCAGTTCGATTTTACACAGAGTACGCGAAGGAACTTGCCCCCCTTCTTGCAGCGGTATACCGTGAGTCTCTAGAAGAGCGAAGCGTTCCAAAGGATTGGAAAAGGGCACAGGTCATCCCCGTTTTCAAGAAGGGACGTCGAGCAGATGTGCAGAGCTATAGACCTATATCTCTAACGTCGATCAGTTGTAGAATTTTGGAACACGTATTATGTTCGAGTATAATGACGTTTTAGGAGACTAGAAATCTAGTCTGTAGGAATCAGCATGGGTTTCGAAAAAGACGGTCGTGTGAAACCCAGCTCGCGCTATTCGTCCACGAGACTCAGAGGGCCATAGACACGGGTTCACAGGTAGATGCCGTGTTTCTTGACTTCCGCAAGGCGTCTGACACAGTTCCCCACAGTCGTTTAATAAACAAAGTAAGAACATACGGACTATCAGACCAATTGTGTGATTGGATTGAGGAGTTACTAGATAACAGAACGCAGCATGTCATTCTCAATGGAGAGAAGTCTTCCGAAGTAAGAGTGATTTCAGGTGTGCCGCAGGGGAGTGTCGTAGGACCCTTGCTACTCACAATATACATAAATGTCCTTGTGGGTGACATTGGAATTCCACTGACGCTTTTTGCAGATGATGCTGTGGTGTATCGAGAGGTTGCAACAATGAAAAATTGTACTGAAATGCAGGAGGATCTGCAGCGAATAGACGCATGGTGCAGCGAATGGCAATTGAATCTCAATGTAGACAAGTATAATGTGCTGCGAATACATAGAAAGATAAATCCCTTATCATTAAGCTACAAAATAGCAGGTCAGCAACTAGAAGCAGTTAATTCCATAAAGTATCTGGGAGTACGCATTCGGAGTGATTTAAAATGGAATGATCATATTAAGTTGATCGTCGGTAAAGCAGATGCCAGATTGAGATTCATTGGAAGAATCCTAAGGAAATGCAATCTGAAAACAAAGGAAGTAGGCTACAGTAGGCTTGTTCGCCCACTGCTTGAATACTTCTCAACAGTGTGGGATCAGTACCAGATAGGGTTGATAGAAGAGATAGAGAAGATCCAACGGAGAGCAGCGCGCTTCGTTACAGGATCATTTAGTAATCGCAAAAGCGTTACGGAGATGATAGATAAACTCCAGTGGAAGACTTTGCAGGAGAGACGCTCAGTAGCTCGGTACGGGCTTTTGTTAAAGTTTCGAGAACATACCTTCACCGAAGAGTCAAGCAGTATATTGCTCCCTCCTACATATATCTCGCGAAGAGACCATGAGGATAAAATCAGAGAGATTAGAGCGCACTCAGAGTCATACTGACAATCTTTCTTTCCACGAACAATAGAAGGGAGAACCGATAGAGGAACTCAAGGTACCCTCCACCACACACCGTCAGGTGGCTTGCGGAGTATGGATGTAAATGTAAATGTAGATATTTTGTTGAAGAAAAAGTATTGGCACTATAGGTTCCATCACTACTTGCTTTTTTATACTGACTTCCCTCCCCCCTCCGAAATACCCATCTTTCAGTTCTAATACATACAAGATGTCCCAACAAACGCTGACAAACTTTAGAGACAGGTTCCTTACACAGAATTAAGTAAAAAAGGTGTAGTCGACATGGGCTCTAAAATGCATACCTTATGAGGTACGGGCACTTGTTCATCTTTGATACTATGAAACAAAGCTCTTCTACTGCAAGCTGTTTGCTTTCCATACTTTGGGAGGAAGAAGTACTGATCAAAACAAGAAAAAACGTTTAGTAGACACAGGTTATAAGATTCAAATTTAGAAGCTATGAGCCTCTGTTCATTTCCGCTAGTATGTAACACGTCTCTTCTACTCACAAGTGTTAATAGCACTTAAGGTATGTATTTTAGAGCCCATGTTTACCAACCATGTTTTCGATGTTTTGGCCCATAATACCTCTTCCCAATATGTGAAAAGCAAAGAGCTTTCAGTAGAAGAGATGTGTTTCATAGTGTCGAAGAGGAACGAGTGCTAATACCTGTTGAGGTATGCTCAAGCCATTGTTAACTAGACTTCTTCCTCATTATGGTGTACGGAACCGTCCCTAAGACACATCGGTGTTTCTTTGGGGCTTTCTGTATACAGAGCGAGTCACCTAAAACTTGCACCGAAAATATTGTGGAAGTGGACAGCACCACGTACGATTTTCACAGAATGGATTTGCTCCAAACATGCACTTTAAAAAAAATGAAACAATGCCTACAACATTAACAAACTAAAACTAAGTGAAATTAAAGTGTCAGTGGTGTTTGTTACAGGATTCTAGTACGAGTCGTTTGAGAGATATCATGTTTTGAAAAGTTTCCAAACCGACAGTAGCACAGTACATATGCTGGCGCACACTAAGGAGCAACACAACTGCATACACTAGCTATGTGGACTCTGGCCACTAACGAGACTAGTGGCCGTCACAGGTTGTGTTCAAAGTGACAACCGGGAGCGGAAATAGACGCTTCCAGTCTGGTATGGCATGACCGCTGCACATGTGCTAGCATTTCAGTGGAGGTTTCTGAGCAGGATGCAGTAATACGTCATTGTATATCACCGAGAGTAGTTGGTATGTCCTTGGAGACAGCGACTTTCAGATTTTCACACAGAAAGATGTCTACCGTTCAAATCCGGGGAATGAACCGGTCGATTTACGCTTTGTGACCACAACTGTCCGGACACCTGGCTGAAATGACTTACAAGTTCGTGGCGCCCTCCATCGGCAATGCTGGAATTCAGTATGGTGTTGGCCCACCCTTAGCAGTGATGACAGCTTCCACTCTCCCTGGTATACGTTCAATGAGGTGCTGGAAGGTTTCTTGGGGAATGGCAGCCCATTCTTCACGGAGTGCTGCACTGAGGAGAGGTATCGATGTCGGTCGATGAGGCCTGCCACGAAGTCGGCTTTCCAAAACATTCCAAAGGTGTTCTATAGCATTCAGGTCAGGACTCTGTGGAGGCCAGACCATTACACGGATATAGTTGTCGTGTAACCACTCCCCACAGGCCGTGCATTATGAACAGATGCTCGATCGTGTTGGAAGATGTAATCGCCATCCCCGAACTGCTCTTCAACAGTGGGAAGTAAGAAGGTGGTATGCTGTGATAGTGCCACGCAAAACAACAAGGAGTGCGTAAATTATCTGGGAGTACGCATTCGGAGTGATTTAAAATGGAATGATGATATCAAGTTGATCGTCGGCAAAGCAGATGCCAGACTGAGATTCATTGGAAGAATCCTAAGGAAATGCAATCCGAAAACAAAGGAAGTAGGTTACAGTAGGCTTGTTCGCCCACTGCTTGAATACTGCTCAACAGTGTGGGATCAGTACCAGATAGGGTTGATAGAAGAGATAGAGAAGATCCAACGGAGAGCAGCGCGCTTCGTTACAGGATCATTTAGTAATCGCGAAAGCGTTACGGAGATGATAGATAAACTCCAATGGAAGACTTTGCAGGAGAGACGCTCAGTAGCTCGGTACGGGCTTTTGTTAAAGTTTCGAGAACATACCTTCACCGAAGAGTCAAGCAGTATATTGCTCCCTCCTACATATATCTCGCGAAGAGACCATGAAGATAAAATCAGATTAGAGCCCACACAGAAGCATACCGACAATCCTTCTTTCCACGAACAATACGAGACTGGAATAGAAGGGAGAACCAATAGAGGTACTCAGGGTACCCTCTGCCACACACCGTCAGGTGGCTTGCGGAGTATGGATGTAGATGTAGATGTAGATCTTCATGACAGTACTGTCCTGCAGCACTGTGGTATCACTTTGACAGTATGGAGTCTAATTTCCAGGAACTATAGGCGTTTTCGGTGAAGACTGGTCTTCAATGGTTAAAACCATTGTTTATTTCGAGTAAGTGTCTGGAGAGGTAGCTGCAAGGACATTTTATGTTAAGCCCTTTACATAACTAATCATACAAAAGTACATCGAATTCTCTTGCGGCACAACTTTGCGTTACTGAAAACAGCCTCTGAAGATACTACCTTCTAGGATAAACTATAATAAAACGCGAACATTTAGTCAGCAAAAGGGCAGAGATATACCTGAACTGCGAAGGGAGAGGAAAAACGGGAGCTTATAACTAGGACAGTGAGTCTTTATGTTTTTGTACGTCAACCTCTTCAGAGATGGTTGCGGGACTCGGCTGTTCGATAAAGAATGTCAAATCAAACACCTTTCAGCCTTCTAGTTTCCAAACTTATTTTATTTGGTTACTAGTTTCGGTGAAAGTAGCGGTCTACAATGGCAAAAACTTAACTTACTAATAAATGATTAGTATTTCATAATATTCGATTAGTTTCAGGGAATTACATGGACGGGAAGTATCCTTGCAGTGAAAGGGTCTGTGAGTTACAAACTCTTAATCATATTTTGATGGTGACTCATGGAAAGAAAGATTTTCAGCGGTAAAAGCAATGCGAAAGGCATTGTGGGACGACAAGAAGTCACTTTCTTACCAAGTAAGGTGAAGTACTCTGAAACCATCAGAAAGATAACAAGAAAGACAACAAATTCATAAGCCTCAAAAGTCGAACCACTGAAACTGTATGGATATGTCTAACATGCCAGCTTTTCATGATAGACATATGAAACAATTAGATTTAATAAAAAATTAAACCAAATGTTGAAGAAAAATTATGCGGTACTTGTAGCTAGGTGACACTGCTAATGACACTGCACCTTAATTTCGTCCCTTAATACATCACTCCTTTTCTATAATAGAACCAACAGAATTCCGGGTTTCAACTGTAATTTCTATGTCACTAGCAGCTAATTATAAGTCTTGTCTCCTGTGAAACTGATGAAACGGTACTACTTGACTACTGTAAAGATATTTTATTCTTCACTAGCACTCACCTGTTCGACACAGCGAATTTCATTGTGGTCGTCAAACCAAGCGAAACGTCGTCTCTTGGTTGCAATTTTTTTCATTGATTCCTCCTCGTGCAATGAGTCCAGAAGATGGTTAACTCTCGCGAAGCGCTCGCGCAGCGCGCGAAGTACTAATGTGAACTGACACTGCAAAATATTTTTTGTGATAAAGTACGTTTGTGACATGAGCAGATGAATTAACGGTACTCTGAATGCCTCGTCGACCATGTGACTTATGTGTAGGATATTCGTACATGCTAAAAACATAAGACCAGTCGCTTCCTCTATCAAGAGATACTTGTTAATTCCGGTTTTAGAAGATCGCGGGCGTTCCATGTATCGAAGACACCTGTCTGCTTCAGCGAGAATTGATAAGAAACTCAAGAGATGGACGCGTCTTCCCCAGTGTACGAGGAGAGCTGTGGTGACGAAGATCATTGCAGTGTTGGCGTATATTGTCTCCAGTAACGTACTGATAGGGTTACGGGTTCTGAGGACAAAACCACGTGGCTCATAAATAAACAGTATGGTGAACACTGCTAAACACAGTGCCGCTATGCTAGAGAAGATCACACCAATAACATTCATTCTCCGAACAACTTTGCGTTCAGTCAATTCGTAGTCAAATGGAAGCAAGCCAAAAACTCTCGACATTACCTTACCGAATCGGTTGCTTCGCAACAGAGCCGAAACTGTTATTTGTTCATTTTGTTGAGATCTGTCACTTTTATCTTTACTAAATTTTGTGGAAATTTCTGTCGTCTGTTTAAGAGTAGTTGCTTTTTGAAAGACTCGATCTTGGCAAATTGGAAGAAGGACGTGTCGATTCATTTAGTTGAAACTATCAGCTCTTGGCGAAGCACTAAAAGAGATAACTAGGGAGATGACTGGACGCTAGAAAGCTTATATCTCGCCTGATTAATAACCCTTTCGATAATAACAGCCCTCTCACATCTCACGCTCTGCTCTCACGCCCACGTCTCAAAAAATGACCCCTTCAAGAAATCAAGCTTCGTACTGTACTTTTCTTAAACACATGTCACGAATACACTATTAAGTTGACAGATCAGCGATAGACCTGTTGACAGCCAAATGTTCTGTGGTCAAAACTGAAGTGGTAAAACACTGGTGTTCCTAGTACCCACTAGAAACTATGAGGTTCCTAGGCTTTGAATTACACTTTTGTGTGAATTCTAGAACGTACAAACGGCACCCGTTTCCAAGATTTGAGTTCGACAGTTATTTTATGCTGTGTATTAATGTCTCAGCAGTGCTGATAAGGGATACAATGCCTCGCCCACAAGCAAGGCACTGCTCACTAATTTAAGCCCCAGTCTGAATTAGCGTCTGTAACAGAATTAAATGCGCAGATGAATTGTGGAAGAGCTGCGAAAGGAAAAGCTTCGACTGATCATAGGGCGTGTATCTATCCGTTCCTCTGTGGTCGCTGGCCGACATACAGCACGGGCAGATCGCAACTGTACGAGCAATGTTCGGATTCAGGTGAACACCGATCGATGTTAACAACTTGGCCCAAAAGCGCGGAATGGAGAAGCGGGAGACAAGTCGACATTTGTGCAAACAGTTACGATCGAGCGAACACGCGACAGCCTGTGAAAGTATTCACTGACAACTGTCAACTGCGTAGAAAATGGGTGATGGTGTCTGACGGACGTGGAGGGATTTAGCGAGACAACCGCAACATAAGTAAACCAAATGAATGAATTTCATAAAGTTCGGTAGCACATACTAAGTCAGAAGTGTCGTAATGTTAATTAAAATGACATATTCACATTTTACAAAGAGAGAATACCTCAATTCGGTGAATAGAATACTTTGGTGCGTCACGTGGCAATGATGCCACTAGAGCCTGTATTGATATTTAAGTGACATTTGCCTATAGGAAGGACAATACACGAAACAGTAAGTTATTTCACTACCGTTAGCTATTGATATCAAGTGCAAGAGGAAGATCCCTTCCTGAGACTTTCACACGTCTAATCTTTGCACACTTATTTTGTCAACATTGTACTGAAGTGGTCTGTTACGTGTGGCTGACAGTGGTCTGATTGGGATGAAAAGTTCCTCCTTATGCAACACACATTTTTTGTTTTATTTCACTTATACGTGTTTCAGCACTTTTGTGGTATCGTCAGTAGGTTTATTTTTTATTTTTAACTGTAAAATTGTTGTTACATATTAACATTCGTGTTGTTTATCACATTATGTCCAAGTTCCATTTGTGGAAATATAATTGGCGAAAAGTGGATGTAAGCATTAGTTAACATACATTAAATGATGTTCTTGTCCATTGATTTTGGTAGCTATTCTGCTACACAATATACCACATGTCATCTGCAAACAGCAAAACGTAATTTATTTTTCTGTTTGTTGTGCATTTACGAAAGGAAATGAGTCTCTATCACATTTTGTGTGTGTAACTTACAGTTTTGAAGTTGTGGTGCGTTCTCCTATGTTGTTGACGAAGTACTTCTTCACCTGTGGTCCTTTGGCACTGCACTTTCTTCCATTTCTCAAAGGAAAGTAACACAAACATACTAAGATCAGCTGTTGGATTGTAAGGCTACCCAAGTGCAGATAAAGACTCAGATCACAATTTAATAATGATGAATAGCAGTTTGAAGTTAAAAAGAGTCGCTCGGAAGAATCATTGTGGAAGGACGTGGGATACTGAAGTACTGAGGAACGCTGAGACATGTTTCAAGTTCGGTACGTATGTGGATGTGGCGATAAGGAATACCATGGTAGGCGCGGTTCAGTTTAAGAGCAGTGGACATATCTGAATATTGCAATACGGATGCTGGACAGACAAACATAGGTACAATGAAGCTGACTGCAAAGAAAACTTGGGTAACAGATGAAATACTTCTACTGATCGACGACAGAAGGAAGTACAAAAATATGTAGGGAAACTTAGGAGCACGGCAATATAAATCCCTTAGGAATGAAATAAATAGGATGTGTAGGGAAACTAAGGCAAAATGGCTGCATGAAAAATGAGAAGAAATATGAAAAGAAAGGTCTGTCAGCAGGACTGACACGCCGGCCGGAGTGGCCGAGCGGTTCTGGGCGCTACAGTCTGGAACCGAGCGAAAGCTACGCTCGCAGGTTCGAATCCTGCCTCGGGCATGGATGTGTGTGATGTCCTTAGGTTAGTTAGGTTTAAGTAGTTCTAAGTTCTAGGCGACTAATGACCTCAGAAGTTAAGTCGCATAGTGCTCAGAGCCATTTGAACCATTTTGAAGCAGGACTGACACAGCAGACGGAAAATTCAAAACAACCTTGAAATTAAAACCAATGACGGAGACATCAAGAGTTCATCGGGAATTGCACTATTAAAAGGAGAGGAACGAGTGGATAGGTGCGAAGAGAACATTGAAGGCTTCTATGAGGGAGAGGACTTCACATGATAGAAGAAGAAACAGAAGTCGACAGGGCAGAGAGCGGACAGCCAGTTTTGCAGCTGAATTTAAAAGAACTTTGGAAGATTTAAGATCAAATGAGGCAGAAGGGATGGATAGCATTCCAACGGCATTTCTAGAATCATTGGAAGAAACGACAACAAAACGAATACTGAAGTTGGTGTGAGGAATCTGAGACCGGCGATGTACCAACAGACTTTCAGAGAAATTTCCACGCCATTCCGAAGATAACAATAGCGGAATATGGTTGTGTAGTTTTTCCACTGCGCCAAGCACTTCCTGGAAAACGTGGTAGCATTAATGGATCATTTCTGCCACGACCCTCACTAAAAATGCCAGTTTTTCTAAACACTCAGCCATGTGGTGCACTCACTTCTGTCACTTTCATTTCTGTCCTAGTCCTCCACCTTTCATAAATTTGGACGAAATGGGTGGTGACGAGCAGCTAAGTTTCTTGAGCTGAATAGTGCGAAAATGAAATGTGTTCATAGTTCTGCGAATAATGAAGTTCGTTGCTGACAGCTGCTTTCAAGAATTACTGTGTGTTCGTGCATGATATGCAAGGTGGCATTTAAATTAGTCGTAGCTTACGTCCTTAGTCAATGTTTGGATCAGGATATCTCGGCGAGGGAGTCACGCTATCTGGGTCGATGGGCTGCAACGACGCTAATGTTCAACATGTCACATCTTCAACACAAACAGAACTCTTCTGCTAAGAAACTGAAACTTTACATAAATTAAAAAAGAATGTTCCACATCAGTAGGTACACATATTCTATGAGTATGATACTTAACTCCCTGTTCGTTAGCAGTCATTTTCATTGATACAGTACTGTACCTATTGTGCCGTGTGTGTACAACATCCTTGGCGCTGAGTTAACGATAATATTTGCCCTGTGTGAGCCTGTGCGCCACTGTGAGAAACTGGAGGATGCCTGTCCGGAAGGGTGCACGTAAGCAGCGGTGGGCCACATTTGGGAGCGTGCAGCAATGTGAATAGTTGAAGTTCCGCTATTGCCTAGGAAGTGTGAGCTCTCCACTGCCTAAACATAACTCTAAGGCGGCCGCCTAGCCTGTGGAGTGTTATTGGTGCTATTACGCCGGTTGGAGGCTAGTTGTTAATTACTCGACTGTTTGAGGAAGTGAGCCTGCTCGGAGAACAACTGTGTTTCTATATTGTCGACTTTATTACGAGGTCTTTTCTGTAACGGGCAGTAATTGTTTTCTTACCTGAAACGTGGCCCACTGCATCCTGGTTCCTTTAGACTCTGTTTGGTATCTGTGGTCGTTCCTTCGATATACAATTGTGAGAGAAGGTGCTCATTTGTATTTTTCTACCAGATGTGTTTAGCCGTTTTTCTGGACACATACTGGCGATTTGTGGTGAACGTGGATTGTAATTTAGATTTTGTTTCCTTCTTACCACGTTACTGGGTAGCGAGGCTTGGTTTACTGACTACACAAGCCCTCGCTTACTGTTAAAATTCTTATGTAAATACCTGTCTGACGGAATATCTACTCCGTGCTTGCCAGCCTCATTTATATTTTACTAGAATAGTGTTTAATACAGCTTATGTGTATGTGTTACAGGAAAGATTAGCCATCGTTTAATATCTTGTTTATTGAACTCAAGAGCAAACCCGGAAAGGGGTCTCAGTGTGTGCTTTAGTTGGTCTTGTGGCTTTCATCAAGTCATCTTCAGGATGACGGAATTTCATCAGTATCACCCGATATTGGCGGAACGGTTATTCGCCGAAATGTCGTGGACGTTCGACGACTGAGTCCTGCAGTACACGCTACAACCTTGGAAGCATCCCATACGCCGGGAAAGTATCAGATCGAAAATTATATTGCGTGTTTGTTTGGCATGTCTATCCTCAAGGTTTAGCTATTCCTCTACGTATATTTGATCGTCAACTACCGCTGTCTGGGTACCGGTAATTCACAAAGATTAAGTGTTTACCTTACATTTCAGTTGTATATGATACCAGCCAAGGGGTCTTTATAATTACTCTCCTTGTACCTGTTGTTTTCGATCGGTCATTGTGCCGCAAGGCTCAGTGTGTTTATAGGCCTTATAGCATGCCTGCCCGCACAGGTGTGTTTGGACGTGAACTTAAGGTCCCTTAAAATAATTGCTAATGGGTATCTTGTATTTGTAACCAAATTTCGTGGAAATCGTAAAGCAACTACTCGCAGTGTAAGACTTGTTTGCATGGACACAGATTGTTATTCTATCGCTGACACTGTTATTCTGCATGTGTCTAAATTTACTGAAGTTTTTTGAGGAGTGAAACTGTGTACACTTGAGATTGGTCAGTGTTGCCATAAGCTAATTTTTAGGTTTGAGGCGTCTTGTTCCTTAATGAAATTTAATTGCTTGAAAGGGCTTCGCAGTGGTGGGCTTTTACTATTGGGCCTTAAGCCGTTTGTGCAGTTGATTAGATTCGATCAGATTCGGACCCAAAAATCAGATGACTCTCATGGGTATGGATCAAGTCGCAAAGAACTACATATAAAACATTAAACATTTCAATTTAATACTCACTACCCTAATATTTACCGGATTAATACACTGCTGGAATGAAACATAGTTTTGCACTTTCAATAAATTTATCACACTAAGTATTATTTGTTTGATCAATTGAAATTTTTGACCTTTAATTGTTAACGAGTAATGCTGTGTGGCAAATTAATGATTCTTGCTGCAACTGCTTAGTACGTTCAATTATTTTCATAAGAAAAGCAAGAAGATTTTTTTTTGATCTACCAACGTCGGAGACCTTAAGATTTTTTAAAAATATTAAAGGTAGTGATAATCCATTCCTGTTCAACCATTTCCTCACGTTCTCAATTATTTAAGTAGTTGCCTTTGAGTAAGAGAACTGATACTTCTTTTTATTCCTACATGCGATAGAACTGCAAAAATGCCAAAAATTTGCGTTTATTAACAATGGAAGAGTAAGAAAATTTATGTTTATGATTTAGCTCGACTCTTAATACGGCAGCTTCGAATACATCATGATCTCAACGGATCCTTCACAAGTTGTGTCCTCTACGGAACGAGGTGACGCAGCGGTTAGCACACTGGACACGCACGCAGGACGACGACGGTTCAAGCCAGCGTCCGGCCATCCTGGTTTAGGTTTTCCATGGTTTCCCTAAATCACTTCAGGCAACTGCAGGGATGATTCCTCTGAAAGGACACTGCCGATTTCCTTCCCCATCCTTCCCTCATCCAATGGGACCAATGATCTCACTGTTAGGTTCCCTCCCCCAAATCACCCAACCCCCCACCTTGTGCCCTTTATATGTCTGGGTACCACTTCAGTCATAATTGTGCAGCACCATGCTGTTGGTGACACAAATAAGTATTCAGTTTTTCAATCCATATAAGAAATTTCATTATAAAATTATTGTTAATCTCTTCTTAAATGTCTTTTGCTTAATTCCCATGTTTTCTGAATAAATCTCACATTTAGGAGATCAAACTCTTTGATTCTATAACTAATAAAGTAATTTACCCAACCGAGGGCCCCGTTCCTCCACCCACAAGCAGTAGTCGAGTGTCGTGAGAAGTTCAGGAATTCATATTGCGGCGTTTCAGTGTGTCTGGCAATTGATTTTCCTAGTAGCCTATATACTTCGCGGTGGTAACCTTTCATTTAAATGATCTGGGATGATGGCATTGGCATTAATACAACCTGCGTACGCAAGGAGCACCTGATGAGCTAGAGATTGTGTTCACAGCACCCAGCATCTAGCAAACTGTTCTTGCAAATATTGCACTGTTATTCTACACGTCTTAAGAAAATGAGGCGATCTGTGTACGTAACGGACTTAGGCAGATCCGTATTAATGAAATTATTTCTACGTTCTTTCAGCAGGGGTTGGACAAACATACTAGGGAAAACAGTGAGGAACCCATGCTCGAGAAAAAAAAATGCAGATTCTAACTAAGCTTGCTGATGGCGTTATTGTATTGGCATTGAACAGCACCTGTGCAATGTCCTCAATACGTTGCAATTGCAAGTTGTGATCAGAACAATATTCTATGTAGTTGTGAGTGCAAATTGTCGGTGCTCCGTAGGTGCTTCCATAACCAAGCTACTGGAAGCTTTTGGTATTTGAAGAGGCACTTAATCGAAGATTTATGCCACATGCAGGAAAAACGGAGAAACATTATCTACTACATCACAACGTAGACGAAAGTGTGTTGAGTGATCGTGACAGGCATTCCTTGAAGAAGATTGTGACGAAAAATACCAGTGGATGGCAGCTGCAAAAGTCATTGCAGTACTGCACCTCACATTCACGAACCCCCCTGTCGGCATCGAAACAACACAAATGGAGCTCCATATACAGATAATTTCTGGGTGAGCTGGAAATACAAAACCATTCATCAGTGGCTCAAATGCCCGTAGCAGGAAAACTTGAACTGTGGAGCTATTGTCATTTGTTCAGATTATTCGTGTTTCGCATTGTTTCCAGTGTCCAGCTGAGTGCACGTCGCAAGAGCGAATCACTCTGGGGTAGCGTATGCATAGTATAAGGGTAGTACAGGTGATCTATTTGCCAATTCTTATGAATGTTGTAAGCAATATATTAACTCTTACCACGCAGATCACCACGCGGTGTAGCCGTGTAGTCTACAAAAGGCGCCTTGCCACGGTTCGTACGGCTCCCCCTGTCGGAGGTTCGAGTCCTCCCTCGGGCATGGGTGTGTGTGATGTCCTCAGCGTAAGTTAAGTTAGATTAAGTAGTGTGTAAGACTAGGGACCGATGACCTCAGCAGTTTGGTCCCATAGAACTTACCACAAATTTCCAGTTTCCTACCATACAGATCTTGTAAAATAACTCTATCGATAAACTGCACATGTTTACCGAGATACATTATTCCCATGCGAGGTGCATGCATGAAACAGGAACGGGTGGTAGTAGCATAAGTTGCGACTGTGGAACAAAATTACTATTTTCAGTGATTGGGATTGATAAAAGATATGTTTAATCAGCGAGGTAAAGCACATTTAGGGGCTCCATCAGTCCCACATGACCCTGGTTGCATGCAGCACGTTACTGCAGTGACATTGGTTAGCTATCATTACTCGTTCAACTACAGTACAGATGAAGTAAAAATGGTTGCTATATATGTCTTGATGCAGGAAAAAAGGTGTCATGGTGAAGGGAATATTAAAATGTCTCATTTCTGGAAATATCCACCATGACATGGAGACAAGTCGTATAAAAAGTCTTTAGAGTGTAGGTATAGAGACAGGTTGCTCTCGGTGGTCCCATACTGCGAGCAGCATGATGGTTGGAGACAGGGAACCATGGTGTGCAGGTGTGAGATGGCAGGGTGGGGTTGAACACATATTCACTGGCCTGGGTGTGCACGCACACACACACACACACACACACACACACACACACACACACACACACACACTTCAGACAGAGTGGTGAAGTAGTTTTAGGGAGCACAGTGTGATGAAGGTGTCCAGATATCTTTGATCGAATAATGTATGCAGAATGCAGATCTCACTTCAAACACCTAGGAGGCGATCAAACCCCCGAACAAGTTTTTTAAGTTTATATTGCTCTCAGAGTATTAGTACCCACATTTAACACCGCTGGTCCCTGTGGCTGCTGGAGTATCACCAGTGGCAAGTATGGGCATGCTATGAAACAGCCCCTGTCTCTATGTGGCCATTGCTACCTCCTCTTGCTTGGACACTTGCAGGAGCCTCTCCCTCCTCATACTCCACCAAAATCATCTCCAAGGTGCAGGCTGCCGGCTGTGACCTTAGATGCAAAGGAACAATAGGAGTGTGTGGTGGCAGCAGCAGCGGCAGGCTGCACTTGTAGAATGTGTGAAGATGTTATACTAACCAAATCAGCTAGAAGGAAAGAAAAATGGTGCGATCTCATGACGCATCTCGATATGAAACAAAGTAGTAGAAAGGCATGGCAATTGCTGAAGAAGCTTGGAAACGACACAACAGCTATTCCCTCGGCCATCTCTGATATAACACCTAACCAGATAGCACATCAGGTACTTCTGAATGGCAAAGTTAATAAAAAAATCGGTAACTCCAATGATCCAGAGAATTACTGAGGAGAATATCTATATTGGCACACCATTCTCACTGGAAGGATTAGAAACCGCAACATGCTCAATGAATAACAATAAAGCTGCAGGTTAGATGACTTGAGCACGGAACAGATAAAAATGATTGGACCAGCAACCAAGAAGTGGATTCTAGATGTAATGAACACTTGTGTCTCAGAATTACAAATACCAAAGATCTGGAGAAAACGTTGTGGCCGTATTGAAACCGGGGAAACATCCAACAGATGCCAAAAATTTCCTACCCATATCACTCTTATGTCATATATACACTCCGGGAAATGGAAAAAAGAAAACATTGACACCGGTGTGTCAGACCCACCATACTTGCTCCGGACACTGCGAGAGGGCTGTACAAGCAATGATCACACGCACGGCACAGCGGACACCCCAGGAACCGCGGTGTTGGCCGTCGAATGGCGCTAGCTGCGCAGCATTTGAGCACCGCCGCCGTCAGTGTCAGCCAGTTTGCCGTGGCATACGGAGCTCCATCGCAGTCTTTAACACTGGTAGCATGCCGCGACAGCGTGGACGTGAACCGTATGTGCAGTTGACGGACTTTGAGCGAGGGCGTATAGTGGGCATGCGGGAGGCCGGGTGGACGTACCGCCGAATTGCTCAACACGTGGGGCGTGAGCTCTCCACAGTACATCGATGTTGTCGCCAGTGGTCGGCGGAAGGTGCACGTGCCAGTCGGCCTGGGACCGGACCACAGCGACGCACGGATGCACGCCAAGATCGTAGGATCCTACGCAGTGCCGTAGGGGACCGCACCGCCACTTACCAGCAAATTAGGGACACTGTTGCTCCTGGGGTATCGGCGAGGACCATTCGCAACCGTCTCCATGAAGCTGGGCTACGGTCCCGCACACCGTTAGGCCGTCTTCCGCTCACGCCCCAACATCGTGCAGCCCGCCTCCAGTGGTGTCGCGACAGGCGTGAATGGAGGGACGAATGGAGACGTGTCGTCTTCAGCGATGAGAGTCGCTTCTGCCTTGGTGCCAATGATGGTCCTATGCGTGTTTGGCGCAGTGCAGGTGAGTGCCACAATCAGGACTGCATACGACCGAGGCACAAAGGGCCAACATCCGGCATCATGGTGTGGGGAGCGATCTCCAACACTGGCTGTACACCTCTGGTGATCGTCGAGGGGACAGTGAATAGTGTACGGTACATCCAAACCGTCATCGAACCCTTCCTAGACCGGCAAGGGAACTTGCTGTTCCAACAGGACAATGCACGTCCGCATGTATCCCGTGCCACCCAACGTGCTCTAGAAGGTGTAAGTCAACTACCCTGGCCAGCAAGATCTCCGGATCTGTCCCCCATTGAGCATGTTTGGCACTGGATGAAGCGTCGTCTCACGCGGTCTGCACGTCCAGCACGAACGCTGGTCCAACTGAGGCGCCAGGTGGAAATGGCATGGCAAGCCGTTCCACAGGACTACATCCAGCATCTCTACGATCGTCTCCATGGGAGAATAGATGCCTGCATTGCTGCGAAAGGTGGATATACACTGTACTAGTGCCGACATTGTGCATGCTCTGTTGCCTGTGTCTATGTGCGTGTGGTTCTGTCAGTGTGATCATGTGATGTATCTGACCCCAGGAATGTGTCAATAAAGTTTCCCCTTCCTGGGACAATGAATTCACGGTGTTCTTATTTCAATTTCCAGGAGTGTACAAAGTTTGAGAGGGAATGACCCTCAATCGAATCTCGGACCAAGTCGATCAAACACTGATCAGAGAACAATCTGGGTTCCGCCCCGGGAGGTCGTGTTGTGGACAGATGTTGAACATGACGCAACACATAGAGGATGGGTATGAACGCGGGCAGATCACCGGTGTCGCCTTTGTAGATCTTACTGCTGCATATGACACTATTAGTCTCAGGAAAATGTTAACAAAGATCTATGCCATCACGAAAGACTTCCACCTAACACAGTTTATAAGATGCCTGCTACAAAACACACGTTTCTTTGTTACTCTACAAAACAAGAGGAGCTGGTGGAGAGCACAGAGAAATGGTATCCCCCAAGGAAGTGTGCTAGCCCCACTGCTGTTTAATATTTTCACTAATGACTAGCCAGTTAATCCTATCACAAGATCTTTCATTTATGCAGATGACACAGCACTTGCCGCACAAGGTAGAACTTTCGAGGAGGTGGAAGAAAAACTCACAATAAGTCTTGTGGCAATATATAACTACTACGATAGCAAGTAACTGAAGCCAAACCGCTCCAAAACACAAGTGTGTGCATTCCACTTACAGAACAGAGAGTCACGGAGGAAACTGGGAATAACCTGGATAGGTCAACAGCTGACCCACTGTGACACCCCAAAGTTTCTCGGAGTGAAGTTGGACCGGTCCCTCACCTTCAAGGACCACTGTACAGATACAAAAAAGAAAGTCAGTATGAAGAACAACATTATTAAGAAACTGACCGACAAAAACTGGGGACCACATCCACAGGTCCTCCGCACATCTGCCCTCGCTTTGTGCTTCTCTGCTGCTTAATATGCAGCACCTGTATGGCATAACTCCAGCCATGCCAAACAGGTAAATACTGCCCTGAATGAAAGAGGACGAGTTGTAACCGGCTGCTTGCGGACAACCCCTGTTGACAAAATCTACCACGTTATGGGGGTAGCACCTCCAGACATCCGAAGGAGAACAGCATCTGAAGTGTAAAGAAAGAAGCAGGAGACTGATCAGAGACACCCCGTGTCTGGATGCGAACATCAAACATCAAGACAAGTCGAGAAAAAGTTTTCGCCGGACAACGCAACCAATCCAGACATTACCTGCAGACCATAGGATAGAACTCTGGCGTAGCTCATCATCAGGGAATTTTTTGGGACAACCCCAAGGAAGAACTTGCTACAGGTCATCATCTCCCATACACTACATGGAAGGTACTGAATAGACTGAGAACTGGAGCATCTCGGTGCAAGGAGGACATGAAGAAATGGGGATACATCTCAGGGGACGAACTGTGTGAGTGATGTGAACCCCAAGACCATCAGCACCTACTCAACTGCAGGAAACTGTCGGAACCTGTGTCCTTTGACGATCTGATTATCGCCAATGATAAGGCAGTCAGTGCAGTACCCTTTATTAGCCTGACAGTGGCATAATTGTTTTTAGGATAATAATAAAGCAAGGACAATTCCCTTAGAGCAAAACGTACCAATAGCATATTTGTTGCGCTGTATAGGTAATTGCCAAATATTCAATGTATCGCGCGTCTTTGGGTAGTTATCAGTAAAATTGTAAATACCCAGAGCTGGTAGTCAGATGTTGGAGTATTTGCAGAAGGTGTGTGGCAGGAGCATACTCGTTTTTTTTTAATAATGCAGTGTGCTTATTGTTCAGTGTGTAATGCAATTGTATTTGTTAAAATATTGCATTGTGCTAATTGTTTAATGTGGGATATCACTACATTTGTTAAAATATAACACTGCAGAAATTGCGAACCATTTACAGTACTGTGTTTACGTGTGTATTCTTGAAAATGGAAGAAAATCGATATAAATATAACGAATTGTCTCAAAACTGTAAATAGCTTCATAACCTGAGGCATCTGCGCAAAATGCCATAAGACACAATACTTCTGAAAATTGTAAAACTATTTGCAGATATCACCTGAATTTCTTGCTGCTGCTGTTGACTGACTGATGCACAGATCACAAATGTAACATCCCATGATCCTGCCTTACAAGTGGTGGTGGTGGTGGTGGTGGTGGTGGTGAAGAGGCGAAGGGGGTGGCAATAGTAAGGCACTATAAGGAGGGGAAGCAGCAGGCTGCCATCTTTGGATCGTAAGTCACGGTAATTAAGATCATGCTTACATAAACATAACTTGGGAGTCTATTTTTGGGTCATAAGTTAGTTATTTAAAAAGAAAGTTGTGGCATTAGACAAAACCATTTGACCATTAAGTAACATTTGTGTAAAGTAGAGCACACATGGACTACTCAGCGACGTTTTTGCATAATAAATTAAGGTAATTAAGATGACAATTAAGAGCCGTTAATTAGGTCATAGATAAACAAAGGTAAGAGCCGATGCGAGCAGTTTGTTTCCATTAGGATAATAAATTCCATTGTCTGTTTACATAAGGAGAGGGTGAATCTCGCCGATGAAGTTTTCTCGGATTATCAGCTGAGTCAAGGCGTCGTTCTGCGGCAACGTTTCGAGATGTCTCCTACTTGTCTTCTTCAGGCGATATCTGAAGATGACGGGTAGAAAACGTATCGAAACGCTGGCGCAGGACGATGCCTTGACTGGACTGACAACCCGAGGAAACCTCAAGACCATAATACATCTTATCCTTTACGACTTTTGGTGCGAATATTTGATGACAGAAGAAGAATGGTTTTAATACGTCTTTGTCTGTCATCTTGAAAGACAAGTTATTACGAAACACAAGTGTCTGGCAAGTTCGTTTGACAAAACTCTACTTTCCTGTCTTACTGCCGTCGAGCCCGAATCGATACGTCATGTTTTCCGACGCGTTGGCGGGACGAGAATGCCATTTCTCAGCCGTCAAGTGAGCAGCGACGCACGGTCAACAGAGCGCCGGCCGGCGCGTTCTTTCGTGGGCGAATCGATGAAGCGGCGCCGCCAGGTTGAAAACTCTGAGGCCCTCATTTATTAATGGGACCGGCACCGGTGCGTGGCTGACAGTCTCATTAAAAGCGTTCCAGCCACTGAACCGCAGGTCAATTATACACGTCAGCCGGCCGTCACCCACGCTCACGGAGTAACTTTTTACCGCCACGCTTTCGCAGGTGTCCCACAGCGCGGGTAACGAACGTGGAGCGTCCGCGTCGCAAGGATGAAAGATGTAACGGATACATGACTGACAATGTCACGGCCCAGCTACTCTCCGTTACGCTTGAGGAAAAGAAGGGAAAAACAGAGCTAATAGTCTGCTGGCGGCCAGTTCTCTTGAAAAGAGAAAATGATTTTACCGATGGTACGTCAAAAACAATATTTATAACTTTCCAACAGAGACCGTCTTACAGAGATTTTCCTTGATTATACGAGGTGCGACAATAAATTAATGAGTCTGAGGTGAAAAAAATGTTGCTTACCGTTTTAGTCATGTTGTCTCCTTCAAAGTAGTTCCCTTCTGATTGCACACACTTTTTTCAGCGCTTCTGTCCTTGGTGGTAAAATTTCTGGAACTCATCTTCTGTAATATCCTCGAAGACCCTCGTCACAGCTTTTTGGACAACTTGTGTTGTCTGAAAATGGTGTCCCTTGACCCCCGTTTTGACTCTTGGAAATAGAAAAAAGTCGCACGGAGCGAAATCTGGTGAATAAGGTGGCTGTGGTAGTACTGAAATTTGTCTTGATGTTAAAAATTGCTGTACTGACAGAGCAGTATGGGATGGCGCATTATCGTGATGCAGAATCCAGTTATCAGCAATGTTGGCACGGACACGAAGAACTCTTTTACAAAGTCTTTCAAAATTTTCTTTGTAGTAATATTGGTTAACTGTTTGTCCAAGAGGCGTCCACTCTTTATGAACAATTCCCTTGGAATCAATGAGCCACACAAGCATGCATTTCACTTTTGACTTTGACGTGCGAGCTTTTTTTGGTCCTGATGATCCCTTTGAGTACCATTGCGAACTCTGGCGTTTCGTCTCTGGATCGTACTGAAAAAACCAACTTTCATCACCAGTGATAACAGTGCCCAACAATTCTGGATTGATTTCCATTTGCTCTAACAGATCGGCTGACAAATTTTTCCCTGTTTCTCGCTGTTGTGGTGTGAGATTTTTGGGGACCATTTTTGCACAAATCCTTCTCATACCAACATCATCAATAGTGTACCCGTGGTCTAGGGGTAGCGTCTTTGATTCATAATCAAAATGTCTTCGGTCCCCGTCACTGCCTAAATTTTGATAAATAATCAGCATTGGCGGCCGAAGACTTCCGGCATAATAAGTCAGCCTCATTCTGCCAACGGCCTTGTCAAAGAGGGCGGGGGAGCGGATAGAGGTTCAGGGCACTATCTTGTCCTAGGGGTGGGAAATTGCTCATAAAGGCGGAAGAATCAGCAATGATCAACGACATGAGGATGCAGAAGGCAATGGAAACAACTGCATTAAAGACACGTAACGTGTATCCACAGGACATGTGGCCTGTAGTTGAAGAAGTGTCATGATGATTTCTCCATTGGCAAAAGATTCCGGAATAGTCCCCCATTCGGATCTCCGGGAGGGGACTGCAAAGGAGGAGGTTACCATGAGAAAAAGATTGAATAATCAACGAAAGGATAATGTTCTACGAGTCGGGGCGTGGAATGTCAGAAGTTTGAACGTGGTAGGGAAAGTAGAAAATCTGAAAAGGGAAATGCAAAGGCTCAATCTAGATATAGTAGGGGTCAGTGAAGTGATGTGGAAGGAAGACAAGGAATTCTGGTCAGATGAGTATCGAGTAATATCAACAGCAGCAGAAAATGGTATAAAAGGTGTAGAATTCGTTATGAATAGAAAGGTAGGGCAGAGGGTGTGTTACTGTGAACAGTTCAGTGACCGGGTTGTTCTTATCAGAATCGACAGCAGACCAACACCGACAACGATAGTTCAGGTATACATGCCGACGTCGCAAGCTGAAGATGAACAGATAGAGAAGGTGTATGAGGATATTGAAAGGGTAACGCAGTATGTAAAGGGGAACGAAAATCTAATAGTTATGGGCGAGTGGAATGCAGTTGTAGAGGAAAGAGTAGAAGAAAAGGTTACAGGAGAATATGGGCTTGGGACAAGGAATGAAAGAGCAGAAAGACTAATTGAGTTCTGTAACAAGTTTCAGCTAGTAATAGCGAATACCCTGTTCAAGAATAACAAGAGGAGGAGGTATACTTGGAAAAGGCCGGGAGGTACGGGAAGATTTCAATTAGATTACATCATGGTCAGACAGAGATTCCGAAATCAGATACTGGATTGTAAGGCGTACCCAGGAGCAGATATAGACTCAGATCACAATATAGTAGTGATGAAGAGTAGGCTAAAGTTCAAGACATTAGTCAGGAAGAATTAATACGCTAAGAAGTGGGATACGGAATGACGAGATACGTTTCAAGTTCTCTAACGCTATAGATACAGCAATAAGGAATAGCGCAGTAGGCAATACAGTTGAAAACATAGGTACAAAGAAGGTAGCTGCGAAGAAACCATGGGTAACGGAAGAAATACTTCAGTTGATTGATGAAAGGAGGAAGTACAAACATGTTCCGGAAAATCAGGAATACAGAAATACAAGTCGCCTAGGAATGAAATAAATAGGAAGTGCAGGGAAGCTAAGACGAAATGGCTGCAGGAAAAATGTGAAGACATCGAAAAATGTATGATTGTCAGAAGGACAGACTCAGCATACAGGAAAGTCAAAACAACCTTTGGTGACATTAAAAGCAACGGTGGTAACATTAAGAGTGCAACGGGAATTCCACTGTTAAATGCAGAGGATAGAGCAGATAGGTGGAAAGAATACATTGAAAGCCTCTATGAGGGTGAAGATTTGTCTGATGTGATAGAAGAAGAAACAGAATCGGAATTTAAAAGAGCTTTGGAGGACTTACGGTCAAATAAGGCAGAAGGGATTGATAACATTCCATCAGAATTTCTAAAATCATTAGGGGAAGTGGCAACAAAACGACTATTCACATTGGTGTGTAGAATATATGAGTCTGGCGACATAGCATCTGAATTTCGGAAAAGCATCATCCACACAATTCCGAAGACGGCAAGAGCTGACAAGTGCGAGAATTATCGCACAATCAGCTTAACAGCTCATGCATCGAAGCTGCTTACAAGAATAATGTACAGAAGAATGGAAAAGAAAATTGAAAATTCGCTAGGTGACGATCAGTTTGGCTTTAGGAAAAGTAAAGGCACGAGAGAGCTAATAATGGAAGCAAGGCTAAAGAAAAATCAAGACACGTTCATAGGATTTGTCGACCTGGAAAAAGCGTTCGACAATATAAAATGGTGCAAGCTGTTCGAGATTCTGAAAAAAGTAAGGGTAAGCTATAGGGAGAGACGGATCATATACAATATGTACAACAACCAAGACGGAATAACAAGAATGGACGATCAAGAACGAAGTGCTCGTATTAAGAAGGGTGTAAGACAAGGCTGTAGCCTTTCGCCCCTACTCTTCAAACTGTACATCGAGGAAGCAATGATGGAAATAAAAGAAAGGTTCAGGAGTGGAATTAAAATACAAGGTGAAAGGATATCAATGATACGATTCGCTGATGACATTGCTATCCTGAGTGAAAGTGAAGAAGAATTAAATGATCTGCTGAACGGAATGAACAGTCTAATGAGTACACAGTATGGTTTGAGAGTAAATCGGAGAAAGACGAAGGTAATGAGACGTAGTAGAAATGAGAACAGCGAGAAACTTAACATCAGGATTGATGGTCACGAAGTCAATCAAGTTAAGGAATTCTGCTACCTAGGCAGTAAAATAACCAATGACGGACGGAGCAAGGAGGACATCAAAAGCAAACTCGCTATGGCAAAAAAGGCATTTCTGGCCAAGAGTAGTCTACTAACATCAAATACCGGCCTTAATTTGAGGATGAAATTTCTGAGGATGTACGTCTTGAGCACAGCATTGTATGGTAGTGAAACATGGACTGTGGGAAAACCGGAACAGAAGAGAATAGAAGCATTTTAGATGTGGTGCTATAGACGAATGTTGAAAATTAGGTGGACTGATAAGGTAAGGAATGAGGAGGTTCTACGCAGAATCGGAGAGGAAAGGAATATGTGGAAAACACTGATAAGGAGAAGGGACAGGATGATAGGACATCTGCTAAGACATGAGGGAATGACTTCCATAGTACTAGAGGGAGCTGTAGAGGGCAAAAACTGTAGAGGAAGACAAAGATTGGAATACGTCAAGCAAATAATTGAGGATGTAGGTTGCAAGTGCTACTCTGAGATGAAGAGGTTAGCACAGGAAAGGAATTCGTGGCGGGCCGCATCAAACCAGTCAGTAGACTGGTGACAAACCGTTTCTTTATTGATGTTCAGTTCTTCTGCAATCATTTTCACGGATAATCTTCGATCAGATCGTACGAAATCACGCACCGTGGCCAAGTTGACATCCGTCCATGAGGTTGATGGTCGTCCACTGCGGTCTTCATCTTCAACATTCGTTCTGCCTTCAATAAACACTTTATGCCAACGACAAACTTGAGCTCTTGACATAACCTCATCTCCAAAAGCCTTCTGAAGCTTACCGTAAGTTGTCATCCCGTTTTTACCCAATGTAACGCAAAAAGAAATGGAATAACGTTGCGCAATATTATGCAGTCCCATTTCTGTGACGAGAGACACGAACACGTGTTAATTTATTACAGCACAACTCATGACTGAGCAGTTGCATCGATGTGCTGCTTGGGCTAGAAGCAGATTATAGAGCAAGGTCAAAGATATTGTGCCTACGCAAGCCTGCAGGGTTGACACATCTTGCAAAGAAAATCAGTCTCATTACTTTATTGTCGCACCTCGTATGTTTACATCAATATGACCCACAGTTAATTTGCTATGTCACCACTAAAGTGCCAGTCAAGGACAAATCGGTCACCAACAAATATTTATGTTTCCATTCACATCCATGCTGGCTGTAATAATGTATACTAAACTGAGAGACCTTGTTCTATGAATTCTTACTGCCTTTACTGCCTCTTTTGCTTCATTCACTTGAGCTATTAATTGGTCAGTCTGAACAGTACAACTATTCCTTTCGTTTCAGAAGGAGGTCACCTGGGAATTGTGAAGAAAATGTGGTGCAGTACAAAAGGTGCTGCTAGTATCGTCTGGTTTGCTGAATATCTCCATAATAGTAATAGTGCTTCTCGGTATGGTTGGGGCGACAGGTATCTCTGTCAGTAATCAGAACTACAGTTGTGAGCCAGCGACCCAGTTCTTCCGTCCCCTCCGCCATTCGGAATGCTCCTCTTTCGTCACTGATGTTGTTCGCTAATGTCCTCTTTGCCTCAGTTGACTCGCGAGTGGTTGTCTGACGGAGGCTTATTCGCAACTGTCCTAAATAACGACAGGAGGAACGAACCAGCCACTGGGACGCTCCATGATGGTGATGAGTGAAAGAGAAGAGTAAAAGTGGATAAATGAGTAAATGTTAGAATGTAAATCCAATCCTTCGAGGTTCAAACTCGATTCCTTAAAGGTCAGTCAAATTAAAACGTGATAGATGAGAAAAGAATACGAGGATCGTTTAATAAGTTGGTGCTGTACATTTTATGCTTGTTCTGTGCGCCACCAACGTTCTGGCCCACTCTCCATTGTTGCCAGATGTATCGAAGATGGCGGCGATAACGCCATCCAAGATGGTTGCATGTAGACTTGGCAACAGCACATGACCTCATCCATGACATAGGCTATGACATCATCCAGGGCGACGGATTTTGGCAAGAAGTTTGAATTTTGGTGGGAAGATAGGTCAATAGGGCTACCTGCACTAACCTAACCCTACCTCCCCTCCCCTCCCCCAGAAAAGTAGCGGGAAGTTCAAATTCCATCAGGACAATGCAACACATCTCTACTAACCTAACAAAGTGGCGGGAAAGAAAGGTCACCTCAGCTAACCTAAGTCACCCGACCATCACATCCCCCAGAAAAATGATGGGAAGCTCAAATTCCAAAAGGATAATGCATCAAACCACGGTTACCTCTACTAACCTAAGAAACTCGTGGGAAGATATGTCACTTGGGCTACCTCCACAAACCTAAGTCATAGAACCAACACCTCATCCTAGGAAACGGCTGGGAGTGGGCTCAACTTGTGCTGGGCTGCTGGAGAAAGGAAGGGGTGTACTTTATTTAATTATTTTGGAACAACATATTTATGGATGGAGTATATTTATCACAGTGGTACCAAACACACGCTCTGACATACTTGGGGTCATGCCACACAGCATACACACCTGCAAACTATCCCTAAATAACCCATGTATGATGCTCTGCACACATACATGCTAATTTTAAAGACCCAAAATAATACATTGCACAACCTACAGACCTGCAAACCACTAGTAAAATAATGAAATACATTTATGTCTAGAAACCCAAATAACTCGTAAATCTTCGAAATAATAATAAACCATCTAAAAGACTCTGCAAACATGCTTGCTAATCGTCAGCTCTCGAAATCATGCACCAGTCTTTATTTAAACAATGTGAGGCAATAGCTCCATCCTGTGTATTATCCACAAGGTCTAGAGTACAACTGACCTAGTACACAGTACTGCCACTAGAGGGTGCTGTCGACTGTTCCGTGACATAATCCAAGATGGCGGTCTAGGGTGGGGGAAAATGGTGCGAAAACAAATGCATTTGTGCTGGAAATAAGTCATTATTTTGCAGGCAGTGTCTTCACGAGATGTAGACTACAACTGACCTAGTACACAGTACAGCCACCAGAGGGTGCTGTCGTCCCTCCTCTTTGTACTCCAAGAGGGTGGTCTGGAGGGGAAAATGGTGTGAAAATGACTCAGCCTGCACTGGGTCGCTGGAGAGAGTAAGGAAGAAGTGTACTTTATTTATTTTGGAACAATTTATTTAGGGATTGTGTGTATTTATCACACATACAGAACATATGCCTGGTGTCACACCACACAGCCTACAGACCTGTAAACTACTCTAAATAGTGCACTGCAGATACGCAAACAACTGCTCATTTACCGAAATAATTTAAGTACGGACATGCAGACTTCTCCTAAATAATGCAGTACACTGATGTGTAGACATGCTGAGTACCCATGAAGTATCCAAATAACGCATAGCACAGCCTACAGACCTGCTCGCAAAATAATCCAACAGGCACGAGAAAAACACACGCAGACATCACCTGCCGCTCCCTGTCCACTGGAGCACACTGAAGTCTACCACACACACAGTCTGAAATCAGGATGCACCAAAACACCACTTGAAGTGACGCACAGATGATCGTTTGGGTCCTGCATGCTTGAGTTGGCGAAATCCCTTTCATCCTGAGAAATTCCTCTCGAAATACGTGATCACCTTGGCGCAGTTGATGATGCGGCTGGACGGGACCGAAGAGTTATTTACAGAGTGCATATGCTCCAAGGTGAGACGCACGCGCCTGTGTTTGGAATTACCATCCATCTCCATACTGCCCAGTGAAGAGCTGATTACCGAGCGTCGCTGTACAAAATCCGTTCCAGAATAGCACAAGCTGCTCTCTCCCTAGCGATAACAGACCATGCACGAAGTGTGGATGACGCATCATAGCATGTAGCTACATACCATCACAAGAGGATCTATCAATGTTTTCAATGATACACTGAAGCCACGCGGCTATCTAAAGTAATAACAAAGTCAAAAGCTAGTAAATTGCATAGCTTCACAGAAATAACTAATGTGCGCTGTTGTAGGAGTTTTTGTGATATCTCAGCTTGTATGCACTGAAACTCTTGTGCTAACAGAACCTGCTTACGAAAATAGTGCAGAGTAACATGGAATGCACTCTTCGCAGTGGTCCTAATGTGATTCCTCATCCATCACGTGCTACTCTTCCTGCTTTCAACACACACAAACGTTCCCACCGTTATTTAAAGACTCTTATATCTCAGCCAAAAGATGTCTTATGAATGAATCGAGAATTATGATTGGCTCTTATAGAATTTACCTACTGAATTACGGTTGCCGCCTGTATCGAAGCACCATCCACCTTTTCTTTCTTTCTGCAGACGAGACTTTCGGCTGTAGAATTATTTTGCACAGATCACTAAACTGTATTGACAGTTAAGCCCGAAAACTTGTCTACACATCTTCAAATACACTCCGGGAAATGGAAAAAAGAAAACATTGACACCGGTGTGTCAGACCCACCATACTTGCTCCGGACACTGCGAGAGGGCTGTACAAGCAATGATCACACGCACGGCACAGCGGACACACCGGGAACCGCGGTGTTGGCCGTCGAATGGCGCTAGCTGCGCAGCATTTGTGCACCGCCGCCGTCAGTGTCAGCCAGTTTGCCGTGGCATACGGAGCTCCATCGCAGTCTTTAACACTGGTAGCATGCCGCGACAGCGTGGACGTGAACCGTATGTGCAGTTGACGGACTTTGAGCGAGGGCGTATAGTGGGCATGCGGGAGGGCGGGTGGACGTACCGCCGAATTGCTCAACACGTGGGGCCTGAGGTCTCCACAGTATATCAATGTTGTCGCCAGTGGTCGGCGGAAGGTGCACGTGCCCGTCGACCTGGGACCGGACCGCAGCGACGCACGGATGCACGCCAAGACCGTAGGATCCTACGCAGTGCCATAGGGGACCGCACCGCCACTTACCAGCAAATTAGGGACACTGTTGCTCCTGGGGTATCGGCGAGGACCATTCGCAACCGTCTCCATGAAGTTGGGCTACGGTCCCGCACACCGTTAGGCCGTCTTCCGCTCACGCCCCAACATCGTGCAGCCCGCCTCCAGTGGTGTCGCGACAGGCGTGAATGGAGGGACGAATGGCGACGTGTCGTCTTCAGCGATGAGAGTCGCTTCTGCATTGGTGCCAATGATGGTCGTATGCGTGTTTGGCGCTGTGCAGGTGAGCGCCTCAATCAGGACTGCATACGACCGAGGCACACAGGGCCAACACCCGGCATCGTGGTTTGGGGAGCGATCTCCTACACTGGCCGTACACCTCTGGTGATCGTCGAGGGGACACTACATAGTGCACTGTACATCCAAACCGTCATCGAACCCATCGTTCTACCATTCCTAGACCGGCAAGGGAACATGCTGTTCCAACAGGACAATGCACGTCAGCATGTATCCCGTGCCACCCAACGTGCTCTAGAAGGTGTAAGTCAACTACCCTGTCCAGCAAGATCTCCGGATCTGTCCCCCATTGAGCATGTTTGGGACTGGATGAAGCGTCGTCTCACGCGGTCTGCACGTCCAGCACGAACGCTGGTGCAACTGAGGCGCCAGGTGGTAATGGCATGGCAAGCCGTTCCACAGGACTACATCCAGCATCTCTACGATCGTCTCCATGGGAGAATAGCAGCCTGCATTGCTGCGAAAGGTGGATATACACTGTACTAGTGCCGACATTGTGCATGATCTGTTGCCTGTGTCTATGTGCCTGTGGTTCTGTCAGTGTGATCATGTGATGCATCTGACCCCAGGAATGTATCAATAAAGTTTCCCCTTCCTGGGACAATGAATTCACGGTGTTCTTATTTCAATTTCCAGGAGTGTACATACAAGACTCACAAGAATATTGGAATCCAGGAACATATTTACCAGTGTAACTACAATTAAATATTACAATTTCTGCTACAGTCTGACACCGATAGATGTATAGGTAATGTCTCCTCATGATGGCTGTGCTTCTGGAACGAATCTCAGTATCTATAGGGCACGTAATTTTTCTCGTAAAAAATCTCTCTCATACCCTCACAGTTATCGATGTATTGAATCTATATGTCCCTCATGATAGGACACGCCGTTATCTTCTCTAGTCATGCCACAACATAAACCAATGTAACTTTACAATGCAATATATACACATTTTTCACAGACAGTGCAGTTATCTTTTATATCTGTACAGGACCTGAAACAATTATGGTATGCCTACACGCACACCGGCTATGTCATGATTCTCCTCAGTCCTAGGGAAGCACCTTCCACCTTTTCTTTCTTTCTAGAGACATAACTTTCAGCGGCACAAAACTATTTTACATTGACCGCAATAGTGCAAGTAAACCTCGCAATGTACCATACATATCGTCAAATACAGAAAGACGCTTACTCAATTACACTGCTCTCCCACTAACGACAGGATCTTGAATATTAGAGCATGAAACAGATCTCTAACCCAGCAATATATCACCGCGTACTATGTCGGGGTAGTAAATATGCATTTCATATCCTCCAGCATACAAAATCATCGCTTTTACATCAGAAAGCCGTCAGTGGATCGAAGTCACTCGCAGAAATGTTTGCCCCCTCAGTACAAACACGTAACTGTTGGTCGTCCAGACCTGCTAGCTTGCTCTACACCAATCTCCAGACCTTGGGATTACAAGAACACATATATTTTTCCATGGGTTTGCCATAATACCATAGCATTTTCGTCGTACTTCTCGATATCAAGTACATAACGATATAGTGTGCATAGCAGTATCGCCAGTGCTACATAATTACGAAAGTATAGACTGAAAATTATGTTTATACAAACCTAACACTTTGGAGTTAACCTCCCTTGAAAAGACCTTTACATGAGAGCTATAACGGTCGCAGGTTCGAATCCTGCCTCGGGCGTAAATGTGTTTGATGTCCTTAGGTTAGTTAGGTTTAAGTAGTCTGAGTTCTAGGGGACTGATGACAGCTGTTAAGTCCCATAGTGCTCAGAGCCATTTGAACCATTTGAGAACTAGAAACAGCACCCTCTGGTGGCAGTACTGTGTACTAGGTTAGTTGTACTCTGGACCTCATGGATAACACACTGGATGGAGCTACTGCCTCATATTGCTTAAATAAAGACTGGTGCAAGATTTCATGAGTTGACAATTACCAAGCATGTTTGCAGAGCCTTTTAGATGGATTATTATTTCGACGATTTACGAGTTGTATCGGTCCCTGGACATAAAAATATTTGATTATGTTATGAGTGGTTTGCAGGTCGGTAGGTTGCGCAGTGCAATATTTTGGGTGTTTACAATTAGCACGCACTTGTACAGAGCATTATACACTTGTTATTTAGGAGTAGATTGCATGTGTGTATGCTGTTTGGCGTGACCCCAAGCATTTCAGAGCATGTGTTCAGTTTCAATGTGATAAATATACTCCATCCCTAAATAAAATGTTCTAAACTAAATAAATAAAGTAGACTCCTTCCTCTCTCCAGCAGTCCAGCATAGAATTGGGTCCTCTCCCAGCGATTTCCTAGGATGAGGTGTCAGGTGGGTGACTTAGGTTTGTGGAGGTAGCCCAAGTGACATATCTTCCTATGATTATTTTAGGTTAGTAGAGGTAACCATGGTTTGATGCACTATACTGTTGGAATTTATGCTTTACGCCATTATTCTGGGGGATGTGGTGGTTAGGTGACTTAGGTTAGAGGTGGTGACCTTTCTTTCCCGCCATTTTGTTAGGTTAGTATAGGTGTGTTGCATTGTCCTGATGGAATTTGAACTTCCTGCCATTTTTCTGGGGGATGGAAGGGATGGTGGGTTAGGTCAGTGGAAGTAGCCTGATTGACCTATCTTCCTGCTAAAATTTAATCTTCCACCAAAATCCGCCATATTGATTGATATCACAGCCGCCATCTTGGATGAAGTCATGCTTTGTTGTCAAGTCTACAGGCCGCCACGATGGATGACGTCATTCCCGCCATCTCGGATACTTCTGGCAACAATGTAGAGTGGGCCAGACGCTGGTTGCTCCAATACTGCCATCTATCAGAAAAGTCATAGTTTTCTGGGATTGTGATGGCTTGATTCTCATGGATGTGATGCGAAAAGGGTGAACCATAAATTCAGAGGCATAGATGAAGGCTCTGAACAAAGTCAAAAACCGTTTCCACCATGTTCGATCAGACAAAAACACAGCATAAATCCTGCTCCAACTACTAATGCATACCCACACACAATGTAACACATTCTGGTCTCCTGACCTTCATTGCTTACATATTCCGCCCTCAAAGTCATATTTTGCACATCAAGACGCTTCATTCGTACCCAAACTCGTTAAGATAAAGTCAATGTTGTATGAATTCATGTAAAAGATATGCAAATAACTAATAAATCGCAAATGCGCACCGAGATTGAAATACTCGAGGCTGGTGTACACACACACATTCCAGACACGATGGTGTCGGGAGACGCAAACTGCACGCCGTGTCGCCGGTCCCTTCAGAGGACGAGTCAACGCCAAATGCTGAGGTGACCACCCGTGGAGCGGACAGCGTTTGCACGAGTGAAAGGATGAATAACCCCGTGTTTGGCTTAAAAGCAACTTCCGCTAAATTGTGTGGGAGCGCCCAGACTACACATTCTTTAGAAATAAAGCACACAGTTTCAGAGATTTTTACAGGGAGACAGCAAACTCCGAACGCCAGTGCTACAGATTTCCAGATTGGTCGCCTTAAACGACACGTCATTCTCCCGTTTTAGAAGAGGAATGCTGATTGGCAGACGATATTCCTGATGCTTTGAGCTGAAGGAGTAATGGAAGAGACCGAAAGATATACCCCCTCACGTCTGACGTGAAGAGGGGCCGTTCCATTGTCGCTCTTGGAGCGAGAACACGTAAGGAGAGCGTGTGCGCTCGTACGTGTACTCAAAGAGCGAGGAACAAGTCTCTCCTCAGTACTTCATTGGGGGAGCACCTCTGTTGAGAGTGAATCGGAGTGCGACTCTATATTGAGTCCTTGCGATAAAGTGTTGTTCACTGTGTTGGCCGCCACACATATTGTGCGGTGTGAACGGACAGAGTTATTGTTAAACGCCTACAAGCGAATTTCTGAGTGGCACCGTGGTGGAGTGTTTATCTGACAGGTGTACCACGCCAATAGTTAGACTAGGGGCGAGTAGGAATCCTTGACTTAATCAAGGCGTAGGGAAAGTTTGACTGGCGAAGGTCAATCCAGACAGAACGAGAGTTATCTTATTTGTCAACAGCGAGCGGCGCAGACAGCAGTCATCGCAACTTACAGTATTGTGCGCTACACTTCCTGCGAGCCCCATATTTCCTCCACAACAGTACACTTCACTGCATTTCACACGCGACAGCCTCGACTGCACCTAGCAACATTCTAACGGATAATTATTCGAGTTGAGTAGGCGCCGCTCTCAGCCATTCTGCCAAGTCAATAACAATCTTAAACTTTGTACAGTAATTTCATTAACGAATGCTATCCTTGAGAGATAACTTCACATTCCAAAAAAAACCGGAAATAATTTGTTCAGTTCATAACTAAAAGTGCCATTGTGACTTCTCAGAATTTTAGCAAAATAAATAATAATTTTCGTTAGTTTCATGTTTTTCTTACACTAACTAGCACTACACCAGTACCCAAATATCCCACTAGTTACGTAAGAAATTTTGTGAATTTTTTGTGTCATTTCCTTACCGCGGACGACTCCAGAAGATATTTATTGCTGAAAGTTTTTTAGGCATTTCTCTTTAGAACTTTAGGAGCGTCTGTCTGACTTCTGTAGTAGTGGGGGGGGGGGGGGGTGGAAATTGTATCTTGCAGGAGCCACAGGGTACAGGGTACATCTCAGATTAATCCTTTGCGCAGAATGACAGAATAGCACCCACACGCTCACAACAAGTCTGAGAACAAGAGAACACATAGCCAAATTGGTTTGGACATCATTGCCTCATCCACCCTGCCATCGTGGCAGCAGATTTGTTTCGGAAAGAGAGGCTCACGCCCGGGGCCAATCAAGGTTCCAATGGCAACAGCAAACACTTTTCCTTGAAGGCGCTGACCACCTTCACTCACAGTGGGGATATATTTATTAGTAGTTATGGCGATTATTTTTGAAATAATAAACAGTTTACGTATTCCAGAATGAGATTTTCACTCTGCAGCGGAGTGTCCGCTGATATGAAACTTCCTGGAAGATTAAAACTGTGTGCCCGACCGAGACTCGAACTCGGGACCTTTGCCTTTCGCGGGCAAGTGCTCTACCATCTGAGCTACCGAAGCACGACTCACGCCCGGTACTCACAGCTTTGCTTCTACCAGTATCCGTCTCCTACCTTCCAAACTTTACAGAAGCTCTCCTGCGAAACTTGCAGAACTAGCACTCCTGAAAGAAAGGATATTGCGGAGACATGGCTTAGCCACAGCCTGGGGGATGTTTCCAGAATGAGATTTTCACTCTGCAGCGGAGTGTGCGCTGATATGAAACTTGCTGGCAGATTAAAACTGTGTGCCCGACCGAGACTCGAACTCGGGACCTTTGCCTTTCGCGGGCAAGTGCTCTACCATCTGAGCTACCGAAGCACGGCTCACGCCCGGTACTCACAGCTTTACTTCTGCCAGTATCCGTCTCCTACCTTTCAAACTTTACAGAAGCTCTCCTGCGAAACTTGCAGAACTAGCACTCCTGAAAGAAAGGATATTGCAGAGACATGGCCTAGCCACAGCCTGGGGGATGTTTCCAGAATGAGATTTTCACTCTGCAGCGGAGTGTGCGCTGATATGAAACTTCCTGGCAGATTAAAACTGTGTGCCCGACCGAGACTCGAACTCGGGACCTTTGCCTTTCGCGGGCAAGTGCTCTACCATCTGAGCTACCGAAGCACGACTCACGCGCGGTACTCACAGCTTTGCTTCTGCCAGTATCCGTCTCCTACCTTCCAAACTTTACAGAAGCTCTCCTGCGAAACTTGCAGAACTAGCACTCCTGAAAGAAAGATATTGCGGAGACATGGCTTAGCCACAGCCTGGGGGATGTTTCCAGAATGAGATTTTCACTCAGCAGCGGAGTGTGCGCTGATATGAAACTTCCTGGCAGATTAAAACTGTGTGCCCGACCGAGACTCGAACTCGGGACCTTTGCCTTTCGCGGGCAAGTGCTCTACCATCTGAGCTACCGAAGCACGGCTCACGCCCGGTACTCACAGCTTTACTTCTGCCAGTATCCGTCCCCTACCTTCCAAACTTTACAGAAGCTCTCCTGCGAAACTTGCAGAACTAGCACTCCTGAAAGAAAGGATATTGCGGAGACATGGCTTAGCCACAGCCTGGGGGATGTTTCCAGAATGAGATTTTCACTCTGCAGCGGAGTGTGCGCTGATATGAAAATTGCTGGCAGATTAAAACTGTGTGCCCGACCGAGACTCGAACTCGGGACCTTTGCCTTTCGCGGGCAAGTGCTCTACCATCTGAGCTACCGAAGCACGGCTCACGCCCGGTACTCACAGCTTTACTTCTGCCAGTATCCGTCTCCTACCTTTCAAACTTTACAGAAGCTCTCCTGCGAAACTTGCAGAACTAGCACTCCTGAAAGAAAGGATATTGCGGAGACATGGCTTAGCCACAGCCTGGGGGATGTTTCCAGAATGAGATTTTCACTCTGCAGCGGAGTGTGCGCTGATATGAAACTTCCTGGCAGATTAAAACGGTGTGCCCGACCGAGACTCGAACTCGGGACCTTTGCCTTTCGCGGGCAAGTGCTCTACCATCTGAGCTACCGAAGCACGACTCACGCCCGGTACTCACAGCTTTGCTTCTGCCAGTATCCGTCTCCTACCTTCCAAACTTTACAGAAGCTCTCCTGCGAAACTTGCAGAACTAGCACTCCTGAAAGAAAGGATATTGCGGAGACATGGCTTAGCCACAGCCTGGGGGATGTTTCCAGAATGAGATTTTCACTCTGCAGCGGAGTGTGCGCTGATATGAAACTTCCTGTCAGATTAAAACTGTGTGCCCGACCGAGACTCGAACTCGGGACCTTTGCCTTTCGCGGGCAAGTGCTCCACCATCTGAGCTACCGAAGCACGACTCACGGCCGGTACTCACAGCTTTACTTCTGCCAGTATCCGTCTCCTACCTTCCAAACTTTACAGAAGTTCTCCTGCGAAACTTGCAGAACTAGCACTCCTGAAAGAAAGGATATGGCGGAGACATGGCTTAGCCACAGCCTGGGGGATGTTTCCAGAATGAGATTTTCACTTATTGTTTTTGCATCTGTCTCGTTTTCATTTGAGTGCACCTTATGCGATTTCATATTTGACTTACAGCTTCTATAATATCCTGCAAGGAAAGTTTAATTGTAGTTAAACAATGTTTTCAGATTTTAAGTAATAACGTTCTGTCTATTGGAGTCTTACTCCTTACTTCTGAACAGTTAGGTCTAGCCCAAACTACAATACTGGAGAAGGATCGTTAGGATCTTTCACAGCGGGTTGCTTGAATAAAATTTTAGGGAACACGGCCTAACCTAACCTAAATTTCCAAAACTTTCTCTAATCTAAGCCATTTTACTTTTCACCTGACCTTACCTTCATTACATTTCGTCTCGCGGTTCTAGGCGCACAGTCCGGAACCGCGCGATTGATACGGTCGCAGGTTCGAATCCTGCCTCGGGCGTGGATGTGTGTGATGTCCTTAGGTTAGTTAGGTTTAAGTAGTTCTAAGTTCTAGGGGACTGATGACCACAGATGGTAAGTCCCATAGTGCTCAGAACCATTTGAACCATTACATTTCACAGACTGTCTTAGCCACATTCGTTACGGGAAAACCTATTGATTGCGAGTGCTGGCACTGTGTTCTGCTTTTATGGGCCATGTATCAACATGTGGAGTATTCCAGAGGAGGGCGGAAGAGACGCACTGGAGGAACTTGAGCGGCCTCTGGGAGGTTCGGCGCGCCGTAGGAGCGGAGCTCACGATAAAGATAGACCGTGGCGACTACGTCACAGTACGTGATACTGTGGGTTTTACACGAGTGCCGGCAGCCGTCTCTGACGAAGAGCGAGTAGCTATTTCAGACGAGATTAATAATTCTTGACTACGTGTTTAAATGCATGCCATTTCTCGACAGCACAGGACAAAATTAAGACGTTTAGCGGTTACTTCTTCCATTACAAATTGATTTCTAATGGGTCCTGCACAGAGTCGAAAGAGCGCGGAGTATGGCCAAGAGGCCAACTATTCACAAGTTCGTTACAGGGCCCCGACATGACTGAGTGACATCAAATGGCATGAAGGGTAGGCGACACGTTCAAAATTCCACTCGCATCTCCTTACAGGCAGCTGGTATCCGTCTTTGTTTTCATTCTGTCGATACATCATACCGATGTAGATGCGGCACTGAAAGTTGATCATTAACTCGTAGAGAAAGTATACCAAAAGCTACACTATTAAATAGTAAAATAAAATGATAACATGATAAAATATCGTAGTAAAATAATAAAACTTTTCGAAGAATTACACCTGTGGGATTTTTTTTTTACGAACCTTTTGTTTCCATTCGATTTCCAAATCTCTCCTCCATACCCTACAGCAGACTCCAGATCTCGATTAAACGTTACTGGACAAACCAAGTCTACACCACGTTTTTATTTAGCTTTCATTACCGGTTTTGCTCGTATTAGGGTATCTTCACATTTAAGTACAGGAGACCTATTACTACGTTCCAATGTAACGACTCACACCATCTGACGCAAAAAGGCGCACTTTGGCCGAAATTTAAAGAAAATTTATATAAAAATGTGATCTAGACGGTTTTGTTCTTGATATAAGGACAAGGTCACTGCTAAGTCCTGCGGCTACAGGCCGACATTCGGTTAAAACTGTCTCAGTTTAATTTAATCTCGGTCGCTTCCTTTGTATCGGAATGTCAGCGTGAAGACACTTCATCCAAGACTAATGAACCACCTGCCAGGGTTATTAGCACCAAAAAACGGTAACTGCGAACACAATGTTGTTGATTCTCAAGTACAGGTGACCGCACTAAAAACAATAAAAAAAAGGCCAGAACGACATCACGATCCAGACAGCTTGCCATGTTATACAGCGCTGTCTGTGGGAGACACCCTAGATATTGTGGTATAACAATTTCTACCTGGAACCTTAAATTATTCCGCCATATGTTAAAGACAATGAGCTTATTGTGCCGTAATGAAGGTTGTGAAACGGCGGATGGTTTAGCGATGCATTTTACACTGTTGCCGGCTATCGCGAACTCCATCGTGGACTATTTGAACAAGGTCTACACTTACTGATGTTGCACTCGACGTGATTTCGAAAGCCCGTTAGGGACATAGTCTCGATACAGTTGTTATTGTTGTGGTCTTCAGTCCAGAGACTGGTTTGATGCAGCTATCCATGCTACTCTATCCTCTGCAAGCTTCTTCATCTCCCAGTACCTACTGCAACCTACATCTTTCTGAATCTGTTTAGTGTATTCATCTCTTCGTCTCCCTCTACGACTTTTACCCTCCGCGCTGCCCTCCGATACTAAATTGGTGATCCCTTGATGCCTCAGAACATATCCTACCAAGTGATCCCTTCTTCTGGTCAAGTTGTGCCACAAACTCCTCTTCTCCCCAACTCTATTCAATACCTCCTCTTTAGTTATGTAATCTACCCATCTAACCTTCAGCATTCTTCTGTAACACCAAACTTCGAAAACTCCTATTCTCTTCATCTCCACAAAATTTATCGTCCACGTTTCACTTCCATACATGGTTACACTCCATACAAATACTTTGAGAAACGACTTTTTGACACTTCAATCAATACTCGATGTTAACAAATTTCCCTTCTTCAGAAACGCTTTCCTTGCCATTGTCAGTCTACATTTTATATCCTCTCTACTTCGACCATCATCAGTTATTTTGCTCACCAAATAGCAAAACTCCTTTACTACTTTAAGTGTCTCATTTCCTAATCTAATTCCATCAGCATCTCCCGAATTAATTCGACATTTCATTATCCTCGTTTTGCTCTTGTTGATGTTCATCTTATCCCCTCCTTTCAAGACACTGTCCATTCAGTTCAACTGCTCTTCCAGGTCCTTTGCTGTCTCTGACAGAATTACATTGTCGTCGGCAAACCTTAAAGTTTCTTCTCCAAGGATTTTAATTCCTACTCCGAAGTTTTCTTTTGTTTCCCTTACTACCTGCTCAATATACAGATTTAATAACATGGGGGAGAGGCTACAACGTTGTCTCACTCCCTTCCCACTGCTTCCCCTTCATGCCCCTCGACTCTTATAACTGCCATCTGGTTTCTGTACAAATTGCAAATAGCCTTTCGCTGCCTTTTTTTTCCCCTGGCACCTTCAGAATTTGAAAGAGAGTATTCCAGTCAACATTTTCAAAAGATTTCTCTAAGTCTACAAACGTTAGAAACGTAGGTTTGCCTTTCCTTAACCATTTTTATAAGATAAGTCGTAGCGTCAGTATTGCTTCACGTGTTCCAACATTTCTACGGAATCCAAACTGATCTTCCCCGAGGTCGGCTTCTACCAGTTTTTCCATTCGTCTGTATAGAATTCGTATTGGTGTTTTGCAGCTGTGACGTATTAAACTGATAGTTCGGTAAGTTCCATATCTGTCAACCCCTGCTTTCTTTGGGACTGGAATTATTATATTCTTTTTGAAGTCTGAGGGTATTTCGTCTGTCTCATACATCTTGCTCACCCGATGGTAGAGTTTTGTCAGGGCTGGCTCTCCCAAGGCTATCGGTAGTTCTAATGGAATGCTGTCTACTCCCGGGGCATTGTTTCGACTCATGTCTTTCAGTGCTCTTGATACAGTATGACGGTGGAAGTACACTGCAGCAATTCGCGGGTGCTGTCCGCCCCAGCGTCAAGTTTACTGTCGAGAAACCGAGATGGCTATTAAGGTAACATCCTCTGATGTGTCAAGTCGTCAAACAGTATAAGACAAACCAGTCCACAACAACCGATATTTCTTGTGTCTTTGTCGCTCATCGGCGCTGGGTTGGGATGTTTAGTAACGAATTTGGCATTGTTAACTTAACGTTCGGCCAGTTGATCTCTCTGTCACCATTCGCAATGACCGGTACCTTCGTAAAAATCCTCTGCACTAGAAAACAGCCATGAAGACATAGGTACAGAGAGAAAGAACGATTTCTGACGACGAGCAATTATAAACAGAAATGCAGCAGTTGGGACACGCGTTCAGTCAAAATGTCTACAGCAAAGGGGGAACTGCGAATGCTTTCAGGTGCCTCCGACGAATGGCGCCTACTAATTCGGTGGATCAGTCCTAGCTGCCAACATTCTTTCTGCGCTGTGGAGCGTCTACTTGCATAACAAGATGTCAGTGTTCTGGGCCGGAACGGAGGTTCGAGATAACCCGACAGTCGTGCTAAACACTCGCACGACACGAGGCAAAGGAAGCTCGGTAAGTCGGACGTAGCAGAACATCTCGTAGAGATGGACACGAAATACCATTTGAAAAGACTAAGGTGTTGGCCCATGCGTCATGGTGGTGGTATTCAATTCCAAACGAAGAGGCCGTTTTTGAAATAAATTGCAACAATTTTAACCCTGGTCAACGGTATACACGTAGTACGGCGTGTGGGTGATCTAAGAAGTAAATTAGATAACACCTTCTGGCTTCCTTAATATTCGTAACTAAGTATGAAGGTAGTATCTGTTCCGTTAAAAACAGATACCATTGATAACCGTGCAGCTTCTCTAGAATGAAATGATAATTAAATAGACATCCTGTCTGCAAAGAGGCGTTGATATGCATAATTGGTGACATGTTGATAATGTGTGCCCCAACCGGGACTCGAACCCGGGATCTCCTGCTTACATGACAGACGCTCTGTCCATTTTTTTTTTTCCGCTTTAGTTCATTCTATCTGCTCGGGGCGGACGTCGTAAGACATCCATTTAAGTTCGCTGTTGATCTGTTAACTCAGTTTTTTTTTTTTTTATTACAGAGGGCACGTTACCCTCTGACCGAACACGCTGAGCTACCGTGACGGCTAATCCATCTGAGCCACCGATTGCACCTGTAGGGATTTATCCCTTGCGCGCTCCTCGTGAGTCCCACATTCCCAACGTGTCCAACTAAAACATTCATATTTCTTGACGTACTACTCGAATATGTAACAAAAATGTGGGTTCCTCTTTTAAAAAAACGGAGTTGATATCCGTTTGACCTATGGCAGAGCCATCTAGCGGGCCAACCATAGCGCTATCTAGTTTCCCACTTCAAGCTAGAAAAGTTTCGTTCTTTGTAGTTTTTTCGTTTGACGCTTATTTCGTGGGATATTTGGCTCGGTCACGATCAATGGGCCATCCTGTGTAATACACAAATTAATTTTTTTCTCAGCCCAAGGGGCAATGTAATATTCACGACTATATTTTATTCACAACAATATTCACGACGGCATTCTGCGTGCAGTTTGAGCGAACATTCTCGTGAATTAATAAAAAAGGAACACTTTTATTTTCACAAGTCCATCTTAATCACATAGATTTCTTTACAGTTTATGACCGGTTTCGGCTTATCGCCATCTACAAATCTGTTGTAAATATATGTATTGGGTAAGCGACCAGGTTCAATTAATTATGATTAAATCCATACAAGTCTTCGTGATGCATGAAATATAAAATATAAAATATTTATAGCCATGTATGGCAGTCATACACACCGTTAAAATATTCTGATACAAATCATCGTCAAGTTAAATTGTGCATGCTAATACTCAGATTGCGTCAGTATTTATCCAAAAACCTACACATATTTCAGCGGTCATTTGTTCAAACTGTCTTTCTTCGGTCTGGTTTACATACACTCATGGAAATGGAAAAAAAGAACACATTGACACCGGTGTGTCAGACCCACCATACTTGCTCCGGACACTGCGAGAGGGTTGTACAAGCAATGATCACACGCACGGCACAGCGGACACACCAGGAACCGCGGTGTTGGCCGTCGAATGGCGCTAGCTGCGCAGCATTTGTGCACCGCCGCCGTCAGTGTCAGCCAGTTTGCCGTGGCATACGGAGCTCCATCGCAGTCTTTAACACTAGTAGCATGCCGCGACAGCGTGGACGTGAACCGTATGTGCAGTTGACGGACTTTGAGCGAGGGCGTATAGTGGGCATGCGGGAGGCCGGGTGGACGTACCGCCGAATTGCTCAACACGTGGGGCGTGAGCTCTCCACAGTACATCGATGTTGTCGCCAGTGGTCGGTGGAAGGTGCACGTGCCCGTCGACCTGGGACCGGACCGCAGCGACGCACGGATTCACGCCAAGGCCGTAGGATCCTACGCAGTGCCGTAGGGGACCGCACCGCCACTTCCCAGCAAATTAGGGACACTGTTGCTCCTGGGGTATCGGCGAGGACCATTCACAACCGTCTCCATGAAGCTGGGCTACGGTCCCGCACACCGTTGGGCCGTCTTCCGCTCACGCCCCAACATAGTGCAGCCCGCCTCCAGTGGTGTCGCGACAGGCGTGAATGGAGGGACGAATGGAGACGTGTCGTCTTCAGCGATGAGAGTCGCTTCTGCCTTGGTACCAATGATGGTCGTATGCGTGTTTGGCGCCGTGCAGGTGAGCGTCACAATCAGGACTGCATACGACCGAGGCACACAGGGCCAACACCCGGCATCATGGTGTGGGGAGCGATCTCCTACACTGGCCGTACACCTCTGGTGATCTTCGAGGGGACACTGAATAGTGCACGGTACATCCAAACCGTCATCGAACCCATCGTTCTACCATTCTTAGACCGGCAAGGGAACTTGCTGTTCCAACAGGACAATGCACGTCCGCATGTATCCCGTGCCACCCAACGTACTCTAGAAGGTGTAAGTCAACTACCCTGGCCAGCAAGATCTCCGGATCTGTCCCCCATTGAGCATGTTTAGGACTGGATGAAGCGTCGTCTCACGCGGTCTGCACGTCCAGCACGAACGCTGGTCCAACTGAGGCGCCAGGTGGAAATGGCATGGCAAGCCGTTCCACAGGACTACATATAGCATCTCTACGATCGTCTCCATGGGAGAATAGCAGCCTGCATTGCTGCGAAAGGTGGATATACACTGTACTAGTGCCGACATTGTGCATGCTCTGTTGCCTGTGTCTATGTGCCTGTGGTTCTGTCAGTGTGATCATGTGATGTATCTGACCCAAGGAATGTGTCAATAAAGTTTCCCCTTCCTGGGACAATGAATTCACGGTGCTCTTATTTCAATTTCCAGGAGTGTATATAAGATTTTTCATTTGCGTTCAGATTGTAAATACACGTCAACACCACCCCCAACATTCTTTTGGCCTGTCCATCCTTGGTAGAATGAAACTTAATTAGTATATTGTGTAGTTCAGAGAACGAACCGAAGGAGAAACGATCTACAACGTGAACAACGTCAGCAGAGACCAGTACATTTTTAAAAAGAGACGTTACCTGGAGTCGATATATCGAAAAAGTATCGATACGTCGACTCAAAAATATCGACACACCTGCCCATAAAAATGTCGGTTACACATTGTAAATATACTTTTGGAGCTGTACGTTTAAATTATGATTTAGTATTAGATATTCTGTACATAAACAAGCTAGTATCAATCCTGTCCCCCTACGACCAAAAACTGAAACGAAAACGGTGCACGTCCAGGCTTTGCGATAACCACATTGCCAACAGTGGCCACTGAATGTAAGTGCCACAATAAAAGGTCTCCGATGGTCCGTCGTTTGGTTTCATCACGTATCGGATTTTTGCAGAACACTTCATGTCGTCGGCCAGAGTGGCCGAGTGGTTGTGGGCGCTACAGTCTGGAACCGTGCGATCGCTACGGTCGCAGGTTCGAATCCCGCCTCAGGCATGGATGTGTCTGGTGTCCTTAGGTTAGTTTGGTTTAAGTAGTTCTACGTTCCAGGGAACTGATGACCTCTCAGAAGTTAAGTCCCATAGTGCTCAGAGCCATTTAAACCATTTTTGAACAGTTCATGTCGACTTTGCCAGCGACCTGGCAGTTGTAACGTGCAAACTGTTTGGAGAAGATAAACGTTGCAGTTTCTGCTGGTACCGCCGAGCCCGATTACGTCAGCATTTCCCCTCACACGTCTCCGTCCACCATACAGTCCTAATTAAATGTACTTTTCTCTGCCGGCATTATTGGCCTTGTACATCACTTCTCCTTTGATTTTTGTTCATCATTTTCAGTAACTGCTTTAAAAAACGCCTATGTGAAGAAATAGTACACTACTTGCGTTAAAAATTGCTTTTGTTTGTTTGTTTGTTTGTTTGTTTGTTTTTTTTTTTTTTTTTTTTTTTTTTTTTTTTTTTTTCCAGCAACTGGTGTGCTAATTCTTCACGTCGGGAGTCTTGTTATCCATTCACCGCCACCCTTTGCCTTTTCTGCCAGATACACTTGCTTCATACAGTGAAAAAGGAAGACTGGACGTGATGAAAGAGCAAAAAGTACAGATTATCCTTCACACGGTGGAAACAGAATTCTGTTCTACTACAATAACAAGAGAACAACCTCAAATATTTACGGAAAATCATGAAAAAATATATAATATAAAATAAAATGTCGGTTCTCGTTATTACCACTTTGATATCGATATATCGTGGGAAAATGAGTCTACATATACATCGATATCTTTTGGAATAATATTGATAAATCGATATTTTATAAATATCCCTACTTTAATGACAATAGTAGCACACAGAGCTCTAGAGGTGCCAGCCTGGCATTGGATTGCTTCCTCTCCTTTTCTTATTGGTTTCTGGGTGTTGATAACTTGATTTGGAAACTAACTAGATCATGTTTGTGATATTAAGTTGATTCACAGGGATCAAAGAGTGGTTATGTGATACATCTGCAAGCTTACTTCATGTATTCAAATGGTTCGAATGGCTCTGAGCACTATGGGACTTAACTTCTGAGGTCATCAGTCCCCAAGAACTTAGAACTAATTAAACCTAACTAACCTAAGGACATCACATACATCCATGCCCGAGGCAGGATTCAAATCTGCGACCGTAGCGGCCGCTCGGTTCCAGACTGCAGCGCCTAGAACCGCAAGGCAACTTCGGCCGGGCTGTATTCGGATCTTTTATTCCTCAAATCACGTTAGGTAATGTAACTAAAACAGAAGGAAAAAAATTTCTGCATGTTCTCAAGATTTGGCGCAGATCCTAATATTTCACGGTGTATAATGAGCTGTATACTAAGTAGACATTCATATGCTGTACTCTTATCCTTACGAATCCAGAAATGTTGTAGGTAACTTTGTAATTTTGCTTTGTAGCAGTTTAGATTTACAATGTACTGATTATAACTTTCGTTATCTGCATTTCTCTACACCAGTTTACACATATTTTGTAACTCGTTTTATTGAACACCTAGATGTTCACCTATTATATATACATTATTATACATCGACGCCATGTTGTTCTGATAACCGTCGCCAAATTCATTGCATCAGACAGATATTTATTAGATAATAAACTGTGCGAAGTAATTGATACAGTAGAAATTTTTTGGCATTTACTGCTGTCTTATATTAATAAATTGCATCAACGTTTCGGTATTTTAAAGCACACTAGGGACTAAGCCCTGCTTCACACGGGTAGTATGAAGTATCTATTGTCAGGCGACTTGATTAGTGTAGTGTATTTTGTTTGGGGGCCACGAGTAAAATTCAGAGAAAATGTTAAATAAGTCAATATCATCATTCACATATAACTTACGTGATGTGAGCAGTGGCAGGGGCATGCTGTAAACATCGCATTTCTCTTCGAATGATAGCCTGAAATTGCATCAAAATTACTCCACTTCTCTACGAATGCAAGCCAGAAACCGAACTAAACTTATGTTATAGTCGTGAGGTAGCGTTCTCGCTTCCCGCGCCCGGGTTCCCGGGTTCGATTCCCGGCGGGGTCAGGGATTTTCTCTGCCACGTGATGGCTGGGTGTTGTGTGGTGTCCTTAGGTTAGTTAGGTTCAAGTAGTTCTAAGTTCTAGGGGACAGATGACCATAGCTGTTAAGTCCCATAGTGCTCAGAGCCATTTGAACCATTTTTTATGTTATTTCTCTTAGAATGTGCGCTGGTATACAAAGAAAGTGGGAGAACACACGTTTTGTAACGCTCTTTCCGTGATAGAAAGAAGCCAGTGTGAATTGATGGCCAATTACGCTATGATCAACAAAGACAAGGGAGACAGCTGTCTGCGCTCGCTCTGATGTGACGTCATTCCTTCCAGCGCTACGAGTGCTGCATTGCTCACAGCATCAGAACGGTATTTTTCTTTGAAATTTCATGTAGTGTACTGTACAAGAGTAGGGGATAAGGGCTTTTTGTGAGCCCGTTATCGTAGCCGCTCCGTGGCCGAAAAAAGAAAAGAAGTGGGTAAATCGTTTAACGTTAAGACTGATAATATGTAGACCTGGTTTCGTTTCCTACTGTGAACAATTGTTTTTCATTTTATTTTATTCCTCGCAATGTTGAACTACTACTTATAAAATTTAAACAAATGTAGACCACTCAATTTAGGTACGCAACATTAATGCACTCAATTTAGTTATGACTACTACTCTTGTAAGTCAAAGGGCTTGGTCCACCACGGACTAACACACTTGAGAAATTTTGCACGAGCTGCGATTGGATTCTAAGCAGCGGATATCAGAAAGTTTTCTGGTGACATGAATTTCATGTGTTCCTTACAGAATTAGCGTTTGGAGTAAAACTTTGTGCCAATGGTGGGAGCATATTGTGATGTAAGTAATACACTAAAGAGGCAGAGAAACTGGTATACCTGCCTAATATCGTGTAGAGCCCCGCTAGCATGCAGAAGTGCAACAACACGACTTGGCATGGACTCGGCTAATGTCTGAGGTCGTGATTTAGATAATTGACATCATGAATCCTGCAGGGCTGTCCATAACTCCGTAACAGTACGAGGGGGTGGGGATCTCTTCTGAACAGCAGGTTGCAAGGCATACCAGATAGGCTCAATAATGTTCATATCTAGGGAGTTTGGTGGACAGCGGAAGTGTTTAAACTCGTAACAGCGTATCTGGAGCAACCCTGTAGCAATTCTGGATGTGCTGGGTGTCGCATCGTTCTTCTGGAATTGCCCAAGTCAGTCGGAATGCACACTGGACGCGAATTCAAGCAGGTGATCAGACAGGATGCTTACGTACGTGTATCTATCAGAGTCGTATCTAGACGTATCAGGATTCTCATATCACTCCAGCTGCACACGCCCCACATCATTACAGAGCCTCCACCAGCTTGAACAGTTCCCTGCTGACATGCAGGGTCTGTGAATTCATTAGGTGTGTCTCCATACCCGCACACGTCCATCCCCTCGATACAATTTGAAGCGAGACTCGTCCGACTAGGCAACGTGTTTCCAGTCATCGGCAGTCCAATGCCGGAGTTGATGGGCCTAGGCGAGGAGCAAAGCTTGATGACGTGCAGTCAAGGGTACACAAGCAGGCCTTCGGCTCTGAAAGCCCTGATCGATAATGTTTCGTTGAATGGTTTGCACGCTGACACTTGTTGACGGTCCAGCATTGGTACCTCCAGCAATTTGGGAAAGGGTGGCACTTCTGTCAGGTTGAACGGTTCTCTTCAGACGTTGTTGGTTCCGTCCTTGTACGATCTTCTTCCGGCCACACCGATGTCGGATGACTGATATTCACGGTAAACTCGTGAAATGGTCGCACGGGAAAATTCCAGCTTCATCACTGCCCCGGAGATACTGTGTCCTATCGTTCGTGCGCCGGCTATAACGCCATGTTCAAACTCACTTAAATCTTGATAACCTGCCATCGTAGTAGCAGTAACCGATCTAATAACTGCGCCAGACACTTTGTCTTATATAGGCGTTGTCGCCCGCAGCGCCGTATTCTGCCCATTTACATATCTCTGTATTTGAATACGCATGCCTATACCAGTTTCCCTGGCGCTTCATTGTATGTTAACAACTATTGTTATATGCTAGTCATGGGTGTATGTGTATGTGTAAATCAGCCAGTATGTATCAGAGGCTGGCTGGAGTTGCACAAATACAAAAAAGTAATAAAAAACAGACATGATGTATCACGTTTAACTCGTGTTACATAACTCCAAAGCTTAGTACGTATTGTAATGCTTTACGGAGACTCATTGTCGCAGTTCATTCTCGATGGAACATGGACTGTTCGTGGCAGACTTCTTTGCTGTTCTACACAAACAATCGTGTCCACTCCTGCGCTTGATCCAAGGAAAAGAGAAAGCTCAAAGTTAAGTAATTGCGGCGCCGCTGAAAGAACATACTGTACGTAAGCGAAGCAAAGTTGCTGAGGTGTTTTTTTTTTTTTTTGGAAAATGTTTTACTTGAAGCGTAAAAAATGAAACACCACATATTTAGAATTCACTTAACTTCTTTGCTATGCTGTTGTTCTGAAGCTATTGCAGGGAAAGTATTGGTTAAAATATTTCATTATTGCAAATTGTAAGTCTTACATCACAGCTTGATGATGAGGTGGTTATCTTTTCATTATTGGTCATATTTATTACGTTACTTCAAAGGTGAGTAACTCACTGGCCATTGTTCGAAGAATATGCAGTGAATTAAAAGTGAGAATTGTGATTGTTAGTGTGAGGGAAGCAGAAACTGATATTCTTAAGTTCTGAATCTCATTCCTGAAGATCATGCTCATGTCTTCATGATCTTTAAAAGGCCGAATCTCTTTCTCACATATTTCGCCCCACCATAGTGGAGTCGTGTTCGAATCTACACTCCTGGAAATTGAAATAAGAACACCGTGAATTCATTGTCCCAGGAAGGGGAAACTTTATTGACACATTCCTGGGGTCAGATACATCACATGATCACACTGACAGAACCACAGGCACATAGACACAGACAACAGAGCATGCACAATGTCGGCACTAGTACAGTGTATATCCACCTTTCGCAGCAATGCAGGCTGCTATTCTCCCATGGAGACGATCGTAGAGATGCTGGATGTAGTCCTGTGGAACGGCTTGCCATGCCATTTCCACCTGGCGCCTCAGTTGGACCAGCGTTCGTGCTGGACGTGCAGACCGCGTGAGACGATTCATCCAGTCCCAAACATGCTCAATGGGGGACAGATCCGGAGATCTTGCTGGCCAGGGTAGTTGACTTACACCTTCTAGAGCACGTTGGGTGGCACGGGATACATGCGGACGTGCATTGTTCTGTTGGAACAGCAAGTTCCCTTGCCGGTCTAGGAATGGTAGAACGATGGGTTCTATGACGGTTTGGATGTACCGTGCACTATTCAGTGTCCCTCGAAGATCACCAGAGGTGTACGGCCAGTGTAGGAGATGGCTCCCCACACCATGATGCCGGGTGTTGGCCCTGTGTGCCTCGGTCGTATGCAGTCCTGATTGTGGCGCTCACCTGCACGGCGCCAAACACGCATACGACCATCATTGGCACCAAGGCAGAAGCGACTCTCATCGCTGAAGACGACACGTCTCCATTCGTCCCTCCATCCACGCCTGTCGCGACACCACTGGAGGCGGGCTGCACGATGTTGGGGCGTGAGCGGAAGAAGGCTAACGGTGTGCAGGACCGTAGCCCAGCTTCATGGAGACGGTTGCGAATGGTCCTCGCCGATACCCCAGGAGCAACAGTGTCCCTAATTTGCTGGGAAGTGGCGGTGCGGTCCCCTACGGCACTGCGTAGGATCCTACGGTCTTGGCGTGCATCCGTGCGTCGCTGCGGTCCAGTCCCAGGTCGACGGGCACGTGCACCTTCCGCCGACCACTGGCGACAACATCGATGTATTGTGGAGACCTCACGCCCCACGTGTTGAGCAATTCGGCGGTACGTCCACCCGGCCTCCCGCATGCCCACTATACGCACTCGCTCAAAGTCCGTCAACTACACATACGGTTCACGTCCACGCTGTCGCGGCATGCTACCAGTGTTAAAGACTGCGATGGAGCTCCGTATGCCATGGCAAACTGGCTGACACTGACGGCGGCGGTGCACAAATACTGCGCAGCTAGTGCCATTCGACGGTCAACACCGCGGTTCCTGGTGTGTCCGCTGTGCTGTGCGTGTGATCATTGCTTGTACAGCCCTCTCGCAGTGTCCGGAGCAAGTATGATGGGTATGACACACTGGTGTCAATGTGTTCTTCTTTCCATTTCCAGGAGTGTATGTTTGACTCAAGAACAGCAGAAAACTAAAAGTTGAGGCACCTGCAGAGTTGCTGCAAAATTTCTTTATATAAACTAGCTAAAGCTACATACCATGCTGCGTTTCAGGCTATTCGTAAATAATTGAAAATCACAAGTTTTGGACTCGCATGTTTTCTCGCTATGCAGTTGCTCTGAAACGAATGCAGTCAGTTGGATGTCAATTACGCGACTTGCATGCACCGAACCAGTTATCCAAACGAGGAAAGGGCAGATGTAGGATTATGTTGAATCCGAAAAACGTTTCGTTTCTTGTGAAGCTCCACATAATTTAGAGGTGAATGCTAGGTTAAATGGAGGAGGAATTCACACACGTGACCCAGGTGGAAGTCGATCCTACAATCTTTCGGTTTCAAAGCAAACGCTCTACAATTTTCTTTTTATTATCAGAGTGACTCGGTACTATCATGAAACTTCAGTAGACCTAAGTCAGATCATCATGTAATACAAGCTGCAAATGGGAGAACAAATTCATTATGATAACAAAACAATAATAAAAGGAGAGAGGAAAAAACCGAGAACATAGCCGAAAAAGCACCACCAAACTCTCATGATATTATTGTTATTATCGTTAATTTCCCATTCAGTAGAGCGTTAAAATCCAATCAATTTTCATGGCACTTTTTTGGTCTCTTTCTTTTCTCTTCCCAGGATCCTCTCATATATTCACTGTGTTTCTTCTTCCTCTCTTCTGTCCACTTCTTTCCTGTTTTCTTCTCTTTTGGTGTCTCCTCGAATTTCTGTTTCCTGATTTTTTTTCTCTGTGTTTGTCTCTGTTTGTTATTTCTTCTGTGGAGATCTTTAGTTTCTTGAGTTCTTCCCTGGTTTCCTTTGCCCAGTTAGTTTTCATCGTATTACTTATCACTGTGTTAAAAAATGCTCTTGATCAGCCTGTTTTCGTTCATCCTATAAATGTGTCCATGGAATTCAGCCCTTTTTTCTGATGATATCTGTATTTGCCTTTGTTTGTACGGTCCTTTTGCTGGTCTTTTTATCCATACCCCCGTCTCTGAACTTGCCCATAGATCTTTCTCAGAATTTTTCTCGCTTGCTTTTCCATTTCCTTGGTTTTCGTTCTTCCCCTTGTTACTGTCGTTTCTGAGTCATACAAAGCTTGCGGTAAGACTACTTTTTTGTAATGTATTAATCTGACATTAACGTAAATATTTCTTTTGTTTCACAAGCTGCGACATCGTCGCGAAAAAACCCAGTGACTCGTACTACGTAATAAGTTTCCTTTAATTTACATCTACGGTCATAATCTTTTTGTTTAGCAGATTACCGGTTTCGATCTTTAATGACCATCGTCAGATCTGCAGCAAAAATTGGAAAAATATGCATACGCTCTCAAACTGTATACAGCTTAAGAACAATACATAGACCACAATGAAAAGTAGTACTGACAACATTTACATTTGTGCGCTTTAAATATGAAGAGGCATACCTGTTCTGGTGAACTTACAACACAAACACCTTGTGGCTACTGTACGGCAGATTGTTTTAAACAGTAGTACTACTGACAGCATGACTCGTGCATGTGATGTTATTTATATGTATTTGACGATGCTGGTGCTGATTCCGCACTTAACATTTGACGATGCTACTATGGCTGCAGTACATTAGGACTTTGTTTTTATGAAACAGGTATGCCTCTTCATATTTAAAGGGCACAAATGTAAATTTTGTCACTCCTGCTTTTCATTATGGTCTATGTTTTGTTCTTAAGCTGTAAACATTTTCCGAGTGTATTTATATTTTTCCCATTTTTGCTGCAGATCTGATGATGGTCATTAAAGACCGAAACCGGCAATCTGTTAAACAAAAAGAGTGTGACCATAGACATAAATTAAAGGACACTTATTACTTCTTTTGTTGTAATGATTCCATGCAAGACTGTAAGCTTTTTGTAGCTTTGAAACTCTTTCTTCATATCTGAAACTTTGTACTTGTGTTATCCTTCCATACTTCGTAGCCAATCGGTTTCTGTCTGTGGATTTTGTGTCCGTGTACTAGCTTTTCCATATGAAATTTGTAGTCCTATTCTGCCTGCGATTTCATGCAGTGTCTCTACGGCTTCTTTGGAATCTTTTCTGTTATTTGTTATATGGCTATATTAACGGTAAAGGACAGACATTTTATATTGTTGGTTATATTTTTGTGTCTTCCCATTTTTATGCCATTGACTCCTTTGTCCCATGTCGTGATTATTTTCTCTAAAACTGCGTTAAATAAAATGTATGCAAGCCATCTCCCTGTCTCACTCCTGTCTTGTTTCCGAACGGTTCCGAGATCTCTCCCATGAACTTAACTTTGGATTTTGTATTTGTTAATTTTTCCTGGATTAGTTTTCTGGTCTTGTCTACCTTCATTTCTTCCAGTGCATTGAAAAGTGTTATTCTGTCTGTGGAATCTCATGATATGTATAAACAATTTTTATACGTTTTATTATTTACTTAATTTTTTAAATTTTAATTGCTTTATATTATATAGAATGTAAAAGCAGAAAGACTACGAATCAGATCATATTCTAAATAACTAACTAAGAAAAATTTCAATATGATTTGTAGGATTGTATACGCTCATGTGTATATCTTCTTCATCTGTACACATTTTACAATAGAACTGAAGCGATACTGAATCAAAACACTAAACAAGTTGAGCAGGGAAACTAGGAGAGAACAAACCGAAGCAAATCATATGGGAAACATACATAACAAGGGAAGCACCTATTATTAGAAAAATGAAATTAATCAACACCTTGCCGACGGAAAACAAGATTCAACATGTTGGCGAAGAGGTCTCGATATCGAGGCATTCGCAAGCATGTCCAATAGGCCGTGATCATGTACTGCATAATGTTCATGTGATCTTCCCCCTCGCGTTTTGCAACGTAATAAAGTAAGTGACCCAGTAACCACATAACGGTATGGGTTTTAGACTGTGGAAAGAAGGGATAATCTGGTCGCAATATTATGTCCGTAGTGTATAAAGTGTCAGAAGATCGGGTAAGGAAGGCCAATCGCTTCCCAATGCAACACCAATTTGCCATACGACATCCACAAGTAAAGCGGTGTCGATGCTTTGTAACCACCTCATACCGTAAGCGAAAGATATGTCTTTTCCATAAGAAACTACCACACAGTTGCTGTAGTTTCTTCGCCATCTGGAGAGAAGCGGATAAACTTGGGTCACGTAATAAGATTTCCATAAAACATATGTATCCAGTATTCGGACTTCCTGCAGCGGAGTAAGAGAACGCCTTTCATCTTCTAGTATCAGTCCCTGACTTTTTTTAGTAACAGACTTCCAGTTGAGGGTCGCCATTTTTAGGAGACAACGTTCAATGATGATACTGAGTGACGTATGCCGGTTATAACATTTCAGCTCCTCAACACCAAATTAAAACGTTCCACTTCAATTTGTTTGCACTTATAGCGATCCCAGCTTCCTCAACCAAATTAAAACGTTGCATTAGGAGGTGTCTGCTTCGTGCAAAAGGTCTTGAGTTCATATTGACAACAACAAGTAATTCTTCATTACAGACGTTTATTTACAAACAGAACTGACAGACTTCACAGACTCAACAACTGACTCTCAGAGCTAACCGCACTGCATATCCGAACTGGCAACTGACAACTCCTAGGTGTATTAATATCTTTCCAAACAATGAGAGTCTTTGACAATGTTTTGTTTACAATACGATAGCAATTCACGACTTAAAACTAAATTAGACATTACAGAATTTTAGTACAGATTAAAGTAAGTAAAAGGATCAGTACATATAAATTCTTACAAGCATAATTTCCAAATAGATTTTATAACATTTTTCTACCAGCTTCTGGATAACCTTCACCAGATTTGTACCGATGTTTCCAGAAATATCTTGACATTTGATTCTGGATATTTCTTGAGTGATTTAGAACAACTATTTATATGTAAAATGATTTAAATCGTGTTTCAAAACGTAAATAAATCTTTTTAGCAATATTTCTTGATACAAATCGTCTTTCGAAATTAGGTTATGAAACAGTTTTCACAAGTTTTCATATTTTTGCGATCATAATATAGAATTTCTCCATAGAAAGTTCCAGAAGTGTGCATTAAACGTTCATTTACAGACTTTCTCTTTAGCTGGTAAGTTTTTAAAAGTATCTTGTCCATATTATACGAAATAATTTAGCTCAAAACTGATAATTTATACAATTAATCAGAGCTACAGCAAACAGTGAGTCTTTCTTTTACAAAATGAAATATAATTACAAAATTGAATGAAAATAGGTTACTAACACTAATATATATTTACATTAATTCTATTTTTGTTCTTTCTGTTCAAAATGTCCTAATATTGACACAGTACAATATTTAAACATCACCAAAGTTTCCCTTTACATTTTGCATATCTGTATCGACATCCCCTAAAAGTCTACAATATCGAATACTTCAATATGTCCCAATATGTCCTGCAATGTTACACAACCCCCCCCCCCCCCATCAGCACTTCCACATGAAACACGGAAGGGTTAATGTCCTTACATTACAAAACAGAAAAGTTTTACACATATCTTTGGTGTCTCCTTTCTTGAAGACCGGTGATCTTCTTTCTTGAAAGTCGGTGATCTTCTTCCTTAAAGGTCGGTATACCTCAATGCCACACACTGTATTTCAGTCTCATCTTCACAGTCCGTATGGTTTCCATATACACTGCAGGCTATCACAGGCTGCAATAGCACAGTCCGCTATGAATATACAGCATACAGTGGTGAAACCCAGTTAAACATTAGCAAAAGCATTTAATAGTCGGTGGACCGGTTTTTAAGGCCACAGAAATTGGAATTCTCTAAAGTATAATTACTCAAGAAAATTTACTCTAAATAATTTCTTAAAGCTAAGAGAGGATAGACTGACAGATGGAGAAAATTGATTATACAGGATTACAGAATAAGTGTAAGATGCAATGCCTGAATACGAAAATGAAATATGACAATTGCATAGCTAGGGGACCTAGTGCTCGCCAAACACTTAGCACACAAAGAATGTATGCTCCCCTGAGGAATCAGATAAATACAACATAACAAAGTATACAAAAATATCCTGGTAAGATTACATATAAAAGTCTATAAACATCTATTATCTAAAATACTTTTTTACATTTTTTATACAATTTCAGTTCGGACACGTTTCGTAGGCCAAACAGTCTGCCAGAATTTGGGTAGACTAGACGGTAAGCATTCGGATGAGGATTGTCCTGAATCTTGAAAGGTCCAATGTATATTTCAAAAAACTTTTTTAATTCACCACTGATGGCTTTAGACATCTCTAGTGTTTTAACAAGGACCAAGTCTTCAATTTTAAATTGAGTAGGCTTCAATCTTTTGTCATGTCTACATTTCCTCTTATCACCTTGAGATTTCATGGTCTTTCTCACTATTTCCTCTCTCTCTTGAGTACTTAATGGTTTGCAGACTGGAAAATCAATGAAATCACTAATTGGATGTGGTGGTTTGCTATTATACTATATTTCATAAGGCGAAAACCCTGTTGAGGAATGCTGTAGGCTGTTCACAACATCTTCGAATTTCTCAACATAGTCAATCCAACTAGCATGATAAGTATTGCTGTAGGTTCTAAAGAATCGCCCAATTTCCCTCATGTATCTCTCCAAAGGGTTTCCTGACGGATGATAAGCTGAAATAAGAATGTGGCTTATATTTTCATCTTGAACAAAAGCTTTCCATACTCCAGAAGTAAATTGAGTCCCATTGTCTAATAAGATTTTCTGAGGTTTTCCAACCCTGCCAAAATAGTCTCCTCTGATTTTTGAAATAATGCTCTTACTGTTTGCCTTGCGAAGAGGGTATAACTTAATGAATTTTGAAAAAAAACATCAACCATAACAAAAATGTAGCAATATCCTCCTCTGGTCTTCGGTAATGGTCCATATAAGTCGACAGCGACTAACTCGTGTTGTTCTTTTGGTAAGATGTATTGCATCAATCCTCGACAAGTTTGGGTGGATACTTTTACTCTTTGGCACCTGTCACAACCCGTCAAAATTTTTCTAACCCTCCTGGCTATGTTGTTAAAGTACACATTTTCTTGGATTTTCTGGATACACTTTTGAATCCCACAATGACCAAAACTTTCATGAATGTACTTGATGAGTACATTGATGTACTGTTCAGGCCAACATAATTTCCATATATCGCTATCTACACTATTTATCTTGAATAGAATCCCTTTGTAGATTTTGTAATAATCTCCCACTTTTTCATGTCCCTTTTTCCCTAAATAACTTTTGACCAGTTTACAGTTCTCATCGTGGTTCTGATTCCGTCGGATGTCATTACAAATGTCTCTGATTTCTTGTTCATTGTCCACCCCTCTTAAATACATAATTTTGAATTCTTTTTCACATTCCCCACTGTCATCTTCAAAGTCACCCCCCACAGGTAGTCTAGAGAAAGCATCAGCAACTACATTATCGGGTCCTGTAAGATATTTTATTGAGTAATTAAATTTTTGTAACAAGAGTGCCCACTTGGTAATCCTTCCATGATGTAACCTACATTCTTGAATATAAATTAATGCCTTATGGTCTGTGTAGACAACTACCTGGTTTCCCAATAAATAATTTCTGAATTTAGAAAATGCCCAGTAAATGGCCAAAAGCTCTTTCTCGGTAACAGTGTATTGCCTCTCATGTTTTTTCAAGGTTCGACTAGCAAAAGCAATAGACCTGTGTTCTATTTTCCCATTTATATTTACTTCTTGTAAAAGGTCAGCACCTAGGCCATAATCACTACTATCTGCCATAATGCAAAAAGGTAAACTTAAATCAGGACAGTACAAAATTTGACTGTTACATAACTGTGTTTTTATTTCTTCAAAAGCAGCTTCACAATCCTGATCCCAAACCCACATTGCGTTTTTCTTCAGCAATCTGTTAAGACTTGGAGCATTTAGTGCTTGGGTACTAATGAACTTTCTGTAGTAACCGCACATCCCGAAAAATGACTTTAGTTGTTTCTTGGTTTTTGGAATTGAGAATTTTGCAATTGCCTCGAGTTTTTCAGGATCTGGCAAAATACCTTCCTCAGAAATACTGTGCCCCAGAAACTTCAATTTTTTCATACCAAACTTACATTTAGATAATTTAAGTGACATTCCCCCTTTCCTTAATCTATTGCAAACCTCCCTCAAAGTATTAACATGTTCTTCCCAAGTTTCTCCAGTGATCAAAATGTCATCTACATACACAGTTAATTTTGATAAAAGATCTTTTCCCAAAACAAAGTCAAGTGCTCTAATGAATTCGACTACTGAGACATTCAGCCCAAATGGTACCACACAATACTGGTAACATCTTCCCCCATACAAAAAGGCAGTATACTTTCTGGAATCATTTTCTAATTCTACTTGGTGAAATCCTGATGTGAGATCTAAACTGGTCATGTATTACATTCTTTCAAATTTATGAAGTAATTCGTCTATATTCTCGGGATGATCGGTCTCTCTTTCCAGATACTTATTTAGGTGTCTTGAATCTAGTACAAGCCTGACACTGCCATCACGTTTTGCAACCACTACCAAAGGATTATTGTATTGGCTCTTACTTCTCTCAATGATGCCCCACTCTTCAGTCTTTTGAAGTTCCTTTTCTACATCTTTCCCTTTGCAATGGGTACACTATAAGGTTTTATAAAGAATGGCTCATGTGGTTTTAATCTGAGTTTACATTGATAATTCTTTACTCTGCCAGGTCTATCATCAAAAACATCACAGTAATTCCACAATAATCTTTCTAACTCTACCTTCTGTTCTTGGTTCAAATTATCTGATTCCCGTAATTTTTCTTGAACTATATCCCCATATTCTCCATCATCATAATCCTCAGTAATTTCCTCTACACAATAACCACTGTCTTTAGAAAATGTAACGTCCCTAATTTTAGTTCCCTTATCAGCACAATTTTGAACCGACATCTCAGTACTGGAACATACTCTCGTCTTAGGATCAATAAAGGTAAACAAACTCTTTTCCCAATCAAATGCTGCATTAGCTTTTAATATCCAGTCCATACCCAACAGTACATTCTCATTTAGGTCACTTATTACAAGACATCCTTGAGTAAACTGTACATCATTTATACTGAAGGAACACAACACCTGTCTATTAACAATTTTGCTCAGTTTGCCGGTAATGCCTCTAATTTTTATTCCAACAACTGGTAATTCAACAAAGTCAGGATCATGCTTAATTATATCTCTTAATTTGCTTGAAATGGCACTAATTGGACTCCCTGTGTCAATCAAACAATACCCTTCCCAACCTGCAGTTTTAATTTTTATGTATGGACTACCAATAGTGGTGTTTTCCCTTACTTCCTGTTCTTCATACAAAAGATCTTCTGCTATCTCATCATACCTCTGTTCCATATTTAGGTTTTCTTTATTAGGTAATACTTTCTTCAAACTTCTAGGTCTACTGGAATTTACTGGAATGTCTGGATTACTATTTACCTCACACACATTCTGACTAGTACCCCGTTTGATGATTTCATTAGGCTTAAAAGCAGAAACTGGTTCACAAATTTCCCTTAATTTGATCTTAACATCATTGTCATCACTGTAATCTTTAAATTTGTCCCAAACAGATTTCAAAATAATCTCAGATGCATCAGCACAATCAACCCCCCTGTCTCCTGATGTATTACTAAGCTGAACTGGCACAATCTGATTCTCATGTGGAATGTAGTTAGAGTTCCTGGCACAACTATTCTCAATACTATTGCTTATAACATCCTCCTTAACTTCAACATAAACTATTCCATCCAATTCACCATCAAAATCTTCTAGTACATAATCACCATTAGCCTTAACATCAACATTATCATCATCATTGCCTGAGCTTACACTACAAACACTACTAGTATCACCAACATTACTCACAACACCATCTTCACCAACCACATCCACATGAATATCAGACTTTCCAGAAACTTCAGTACGAACATCATTATGACAACTTACATCTAAAACATCACCACACATGAGTTTGTACAATCCAAAATTATCAAAGTTATCCTTACCTTTCATTTCAGCATTAGGTGCTTCTTCTTGATTATATAAATTTGCAATTATATCATCTTCTAAGCCTACTTCATCAAAGGTAGCCTGGTTCCTATTACAGTTGTTTCTAGTATTTTCTCTGATGACATTCCAAAATTTCCTGTAAAATTTAATTTTTTCATTACCTCTATCTACAGATCGATCATAAGCATACTGTCTATACTGGTTAGGTCTCTGATTATAGTGCTGTCTGTTCCGGGTGAAATTAGCCTGATTTTGAAAATTCCTTGCCCCAAACTGACAGACTCCCAGTGGAGCATTTAGTCGTTTAAAGGCCTATGTCTGTCGTTTCCCTGCCTCAGGTTACCTTCTCTCATGTCATTACCCCAGGACCTCTTTCGATTTTCCCATTCCCTGTTTGAATTAAAGTGCTGATAATTCCTACCAAAATTTCTTTTGTCATTGCTATCATAATTATCCCTGTTGTTGTTAAAGTTTCTTCGTTCACTATTATTGTTATTATTTCCACAGTTTGGTTCCCACCCTCTGTGTGATGAACCTACAAATTCGTTAAATCTGTTGTTTTGTTCAAAGGCTCTATCAAGTTTGTCCACATATTTCAAGAATTGTTCTATGGACTCATCTGGACCATATACTAAACCCCATTGTACTCTTTTCGGAAGTCTCCGTTTTAGTGCATCAATTTGAGTTAGCTCATCAAATGGCTTATCCAGATGCACAAATTTTTGCAGATGTTTCTCACAATAGGCTTTCATTGACCCATCAGATTCTCTGTAACTAGGACCATTCAAGAATTCACTTTTGATTCAAGCTTGCTCAGTTTCAGACCAAAATTTGGTTAGAAAACATTTTTCAAAATCTTCAAAGGACATTTCCGCGGAACAATTCTGATTGGCCCACGAAAGCGCCTCACCATCAAGTAACTTCTTTACAAATTTTATCTTAACACTTTCTGTCATTATGGACGTGAACTGCTCCTCGCAGAATTGCATGAAGTCTTTTGGGTGTATATTCTTGTCACCGGGATAAGTTTTAATGGGAAAATTTCCCCATACCCCATTACAACTATTACTAAAACCTTTTTGCAACATAGTTTCCTGTATTTCTACAAATTTTCTGTCTACAGTTTTTTCGACATTACCTAATCTACTACAAATTTCTGTGACCTTTTTGTCAGAATCAGATTTGAAAGATTCAATTTCGCTTACAAAAAATCGCTTTGTCTGGTCAAATTCATTTCTCAATTGAGAATTTTCCTCATTTACAAAATCAACAACTTTTTTAAGTTTTGACTGGTTATTTGAAATTTCGTTACTTAAATCAGTTTCAAGGACAGAAATTTTGCTCTCAACCGTGTCCACACGACAACTAAGTTCTTTTTGGTTTGACTCAAAAGTAATTCGCCATTCTTCGAGAACCTGATTAGTGTGAGCAATCTGTTCTGTATTTGAATTTATTTCTGATTTTAAATCACACACAGCCTTCGAAATCGACCTGTCCATCTGTTGTTGTGTCTGTTCAATTTGTTGACGTAATTCGGCACGAGAATCGTCCAACTTCGAGTTTGTGTTATCCAACTTCGAGTTTAACTCTGAAAACATTTGTTTTAACATTTACAACATTCCTATACTGTCAGAAGCACTTTCCCTAATAGGTGTACTCGCTACACCGCTGTCAATACTGAAATCTGCGTCTTTTTCCATTCTTTTAGGAAGCAGATACTTATCTTAATGTCCGTCGGCGGTCGTTGGTGTCCGTGTTTTGCGAAATTTCTTCAATTCCAGGATGGTCTCGCTCGGTTGATTCACTCCTCTTCTTGTGACCCCAGAATCGACGTATTTACTTCTGAAGAATGACTGGTCCGTCGTATATCCTCTTCTTGTGGCCCCAAAACAGACGTATTTTCTTCTTGTGATCCCAGAAGAGACGTATTTTATTTTGAAGAATCACTGGGTGGTCGTGATATCCTCTGCCTCCTCCACCAAATTATAACATCCCAGCTCCTCCACCAAATTATAACATTTCAGCTCCTCAACACCAAATTAAAACGTTCCACTTCAATTTGTTTGCACTTATAGCGATCCCAGCTTCCTCAACCAAATTAAAACGTTGCATTAGGAGGTGTCTGCTTCGTGCAAAAGGTCTTGAGTTCATATTGACAACAACAAGTAATTCTTCATTACAGACGTTTATTTACAAACAGAACTGACAGACTTCACAGACTCAACAACTGACTCTCAGAGCTAACCGCACTGCATATCCGAACTGGCAACTGACAACTCCTAGGTGTATTAATATCTTTCCAAACAATGAGAGTCTTTGACAATGTTTTGTTTACAATACGATAGCAATTCACGACTTAAAACTAAATTAGACATTACAGAATTTTAGTACAGATTAAAGTAAGTAAAAGGATCAGTACATATAAATTCTTACAAGCATAATTTCCAAATAGATTTTATAACATTTTTCTACCAGCTTCTGGATAACCTTCACCAGATTTGTACCGATGTTTCCAGAAATATCTTGACATTTGATTCTGGATATTTCTTGAGTGATTTAGAACAACTATTTATATGTAAAATGATTTAAATCGTGTTTCAAAACGTAAATAAATCTTTTTAGCAATATTTCTTGATACAAATCGTCTTTCGAAATTAGGTTATGAAACAGTTTTCACAAGTTTTCATATTTTTGCGATCATAATATAGAATTTCTCCATAGAAAGTTCCAGAAGTGTGCATTAAACGTTCATTTACAGACTTTCTCTTTAGCTGGTGAGTTTTTAAAAGTATCTTGTCCATATTATACGAAATAATTTAGCTCAAAACTGATAATTTATACAATTAATCAGAGCTACAGCAAACAGTGAGTCTTTCTTTTACAAAATGAAATATAATTACAAAATTGAATGAAAATAGGTTACTAACACTAATATATATTTACATTAATTCTACTTTTGTTCTTTCTGTGCAAAATGTCCTAATATTGACACAGTACAATATTTAAACATCACCAAAGTTTCCCTTTACATTTTGCATATCTGTATCGACATCCCCTAAAAGTCTACAGTATAGAATACTTCAATATGTCCCAATATGTCCTGTAATGTTACACGGTCCACCGCACTACCCCACGGAGCAAATGCGTCATCAAAACCTCCCAAATTAAGAAGCCTGCATTTACCGTCATTAGATAGTGCACCTGAACTCCAAAAATAATCATCGATTACAGCCTTCAGTCGAGGTATCTCCACAGAACTGCGGAGTAGAAGCATCACGTCATCAGCTTATGCACGAACAGCTATAGTCCCTCCGAAAAGCGTCGAACCTTTCGGCTGGGAGGAAAGCATCCGAGCCGGCGGCTGTGGCTAAGCGGTTCTAGGCGCTTCAGTCCGGAACCGCGTGACTGCTACGGTCGCAGGTTCGAATCCTGCCTCGAGCATGGATGTGTGTGATGTTCGTAGGTTAGTTAGGTTTAAGTAGTACTAATTTCTAGGGGACTGATGACCTCAGATTTTAAGTCCCATAGTGCTCTAAGCCTGTGAGCCCTGTGCAAGCATCCGAAGTAGGGGCTCCAGAGACAACACAAACAAAGTCATTGACAGTTGGCTTCCTTGAGACACTCCACGACGGATATTTATGGGGGGCTTCAGTTGGCCATTAACAAACACCGAAGCTGAAGTGCCCGTAAATATGGTTCAAATGGATCTGAGCACTATGGGACTTAACATCTGAAATCATGTCCCCTAGAACTTAGAACTACTTATACCTAACTAATCTAAGGACATCATGCCCGAGGCAGGATTCGAACCTGCGACCGCAGCGGTCGCTCGGTTCCAGACTAAAGCGCCTAGACCCGCTCGGCCACACTGGCCTGCTGCCCGTAAATAGATTTGAGAGGACTCGCAGTGTGTCAGCTGTACAACCAACTGCCTCCATAATCAAGAAGTCTTGATTAACACTATCAAGTGCCTTATCAAAGTCTAGGAAAGCAAGGGCACAAAGGACGGACGCTACATCAGCAACCGAAACTACGTCACGACACTCGACTGTAGCAGTAAGAATGGTATAACCAGGTACGGAGCTATGGTGTTTGGCAACAATAATCTCCATCAGAGCCGACATTCTACTATTAACTGCCCTCGCCACAGTCTTATAATCAAAGTTTAAGGAAGTAACTGGACGAAAGCTATGAGGGGAAGCCGGTCCAGGACGTTTAGGGACAAAAACAATATTTCCCACTTTGAACGAGGTAGGCGCTACTCTACCCTGTAACACTTCATTCAAAAGAGACGTAAAAAGCACCTAACAGCGGCCAGAAGCGTACGTAAAATTCCTAGGAAAGTCTATCCAGACCCGGAGATTTTTGAGAAGGCGATCGCACAATAAGTTCGTAAGCTTGCTGAGGCTGAATTGCAGCTAAGAGCGTTTAATTATGTTCTGGAATAATTGTCGTATCCAAGACACTGACTACTGGGTCGTAAGGCGTTGCGCTGGACTCATCGATGTCGTAGATGTCTATATGATATTGGTGTAAGACACGCACTATATCAGCTTGCTCCGATACGATACGTCCATGAGTGAATGACCACAAGCGCGTCGGTGACGGGTCTCAAGCCGAAGCAAATTATATAAGGAAGTCAGCTCTTCCGTCACCAATTATCGTGGCTTGGATCGCATTTTCATTCCTTCCATTTATAGTTTTTAAAGGTCATCAATTTTGCCTCTAGACGCCTAACATCCGCTATTCGTAGATGGGCGTGATCCTCAGCTTCATAATGTTCACGCAGGATAGATACTAATATTCGTAAGTTTTCGGAAAGTCTCGCGCTTTGGCAGCACAGAAAAATATCAAAGTCTGCCTGAGCCTCGATTTTGCCAGCTGTGTCCACCAGTCAAGGGTGAAAGAGTACTTCCCAGTGGACCGTAGAGTACGCTCCCTTACATCTCGCATCACGTGATCGAGAGAGGGAGGGGTCAGCTAAGTGAGCGACGTTTAACATCCACGGAGTGCGAAACAATTTGATGGTTGCCGTTCTAGATTGAGGGTTGTAGTCACAGCACAGTGATCCGTAAAGGAAGCTGGGATGACATTAATAATGCAATTGCGCAGGCAGTTTTATAAGTAAAATCTATCTAAGGTGCAGAAGTCGCAGTAAAGTGAGCAAATTTAAATAACGTCGGGTATTTACGCACCCAGTCGTCTTGCAGGCATAAGGGGCGGACCAATTCATGTAATTCGCGACAGAAATTAAAATTTGGAGATTGATATCCAGGACGGTACGCACAGCTATAATCACCACCCAACAGAATACCCGAAGGAGTCTTACGCCACAGATAAACAATATCCTCTTTGTAAAAACGAGAGCGATCCACTGCGCGACCAGTGCCAGAACAGCGTATAAAAGAACCAAGGTAAGACAACCTATGCCCCTGCCAGAATCCCACATTTGCATCTCAGCAATAGAAATGCCTTCGGAAAAGAATAAGGCGCTCCCCGAGGAATATTCGGGTGCTGTATTAAAGATCGCACGAAAACCAGGTAAGGAGAAAGGCCTAAATAGCACCTACTGTAAGAAGACTCTGTCTGCACATGAATCATAAATGAACTGACGCAGCGAAGCCAATCGCAATTACGATTTCACACTATTAACATTTAATGAAAGAAACGTGTAGGCTTGGGTCATTGATCACAACTATACAGGGATGTACGGAACGTCCGAGTAGAATTAGGTAGACAGCTGAGAGTCAAGGTCCGTTGAGGAATCCACAGAGGAACCAGAAATCGGGGGATCAGAATCCCCGTCATCGCAACCTTTTTTTGTTAGATTTCTTACGTGGCACCGCAGGGTCAGGTTGTATGCGCTGTTTCTGTCAGCTATGTGGGATGGCGACCTCTGCAGACGGGGGTGTGGCAGTCGTCACAGACACAGCTTCCTGCCCCTTAGAGCTAGGGTCATGTAATGCAGCTCCAGTCACTAAGGCGGAAGCATTCTGTGGAACTGCCAATGCAACAGGTGATACTTGGTCGCTAATTTTATTCTCTTCGGAGTTGCTGTAGTCGGCAAACGCAGGAAACCGTCGGAGGCTGAAGACGAAGGAGCAGGAGGACATTGAATTGTCTCAGACTGTAACGGATGGCACAAATACGAAAGGGGGGTGGGGGGTGGGGCTCCGCTCCCTCTCCACACACAGCTCAGCTCAGGAGCCACTTCGCTAGCAGGAGGGATGCTGGAGGTAACTTCTTCCCCACTCACCGTACCACGGATGTGAGGCATCGTAGCATCGAGACGAGCAGGGGACACAATGGATGCGAAGGACAGGTTGGCGCAGAAAGCACAGCCAAATCCTCACCATCACCATCCTGAGTGCGACGTCGCTTGTTTGTCGCCGTTACAGGTTCTATCCTGGGGCCAACTGGATTCTGAACCTGTCGTGGAGGTAAAGGCGGAAATTCATTGACACGATTATCAGAACTGACTGTTTGTTCATTGCAATCCGAAGCAGAAGTAGGTCCGTCGGCGGGAGCGTAAGGAAGAAGACCTCCAACCGTCAATTTGCGACGCTACACTAATGGCGGCGTTAATACAAAAACCCTTCTCATACCATTAGACCGAACGTGTCCACTTTCATCACATAGGTAGCAGGTTTCCTCTTTACCAGTATCATGACATGTACGCTGTGGCCACACACTTGTAAATGTGATGCAATATTGCGTTTGATATGCATTTCTACGGAACAAATTCCACTATAACACTGTAGTCTATGTTGAGTAGACCAGCGTTCACGACGGACTTTACTTCACGTTAATTATTGTTATCTCTGAAGACTTCTTAAATAAGGAGATAATTCAGAGGCTTCCTTTACCAGGGTACAGGTTGGCTGGCAGCTTTTCGAGGAGCTGTTTGCGGTGTGGGGGAGTAGCTATGTATGTGAAAAACGGCATCCCATTTGAGTCAATTGATGTTTCAAAGTACTGCACTGAAAAGGTGTTGGAATGTTGTGCAGGTGTGGTTAAATTTAATGGAGCTAAACTTCTAACTTTGTTATTTATAGAGCCCCAGACTCCGATTTCACAACATTTTTGCTAAAGCTGGAGGAGGTTCTTAGTTCACTTTATAGGAAATACAAAATGTTAGGTATTTGTGGTGACTTCAATATTAATTGTATAAGTGATTGTGCAAGGAAGAGGATGCTGGTAGATCTCCTTAATTCATATAATTTTATGCAAACCGTATTCTTTCCAACGAGGGTGTAAGGGAACAGTGTAAGAACCATAGACAACATTTTTGTTCATTCCTCATTACTAGAAGGGCATTCTGTTAGCAAAAAGGTGAATGGCCTTTCAGATCATTATGCACAAATTTTAACTCTAAAAGATTTTTGCGCTGCAACACGTGTGAAATATAGTCATCAGTTGTTTAGGAAAGCTGATCCAGTTGCTGTAGAGACCTATGTAAACCTTATCAAGGAACAAGAGTGGCAAGAGGTTTATAGCGCTGATACAGTAGACGATAAATTTAATGCTTTTCCCAAGACTTTTCTCGTGCTCTTTGAAAGTTGTTTTCCGTTAGAACGTTCAAAATTGGGTACTAGCACAAACAAGCAGCCAGGGTGGCTGACTAGAGGGGTAAGAATATCTTGTAGAACATAGTGGCAATTATATCAAAACGTTAGAAACAGTCATAATCTAAATGCAGCAGCCCATTCCAAATAGTATTGTAAGGTGCTTAAAAATGTTATTAGGAAGGCAAAAAGTATGTGGTATGCAGACAGAATAGCTAAGTGTCAGGATAAAATTAAAACCATATGGTCAGTCGTAAAGGAAGTGGCTGGTCTGCAGAGACAAGTTGAAGATATAGAATCAGTGCGTAGTGGGAATGCCCGTGTTACTTATAAGTCGCATGTATGTACAGTATTTAATAATCACTTTCTGAATATAGCAGGTGAACGAAATAGAACCTAGTCCCAACAGGGAATCATATAGCGCTCTTAGAAAAAAGTGTTCCGAGACTGTTACCTGAAATGCTCTTCCATGATACTGACAAGAGGGAGAGTGAGTTAATAATTAAATCACTAAAGACCAAGCACTCTCATGGATATGACGGGGTATCTAGCAGAATACTTAAGTATTGTTCTATGTATGTTAGCCCAGTACTTAGCCTTATCTGTAACTTTTCTTTTAGGAATGGTCGGTTTCCTGACCGATTAAAGTACTCGGTAGTGAAGCCACTTTACAAAAAGGGAGACAGGGATAATGTTGACAATTATAGACCTATTTCTATGCCATCGGTGTTTGCTAAAGTTATCGAGAAGCTTGTATATACAAGGTTACTGGAGCATTTAAATTCACATAATTTGCTGTTAAATGTTCAGTTTGGTTTCAGAAATGGTTTAACAACTGAAAATGCTATATTCTCTTTTCTCTGTGAGGTTTTGGACGGATTAAATAAAAAGTTGCGAACGCTAGGTGTTTTCTTTGATTTAACGAAGGCTTTTGATTGTGTTGACCACAAAATATTACTGCAGAAGTTGGACCATTATGGAGTAAGGGGAGTAGCTTACAATTGGTTCGCCTCTTACTTTAAGAACAGAAAGCAGAAGGTAATTCTCCGCAATATTGAGAGTGGTAGTGTTCAGTCCCTATGGGGCACTGTTAAGTGGGGCGTTCCCCAAGGATCGGTGCTGGGGCCATAGCTGTTTCTCATTTATATAAATGATATGCCTTCTAGTATTACAGGTGATTCAAAAATATTTCTGTTTGCTGGTGACGCCAGCTTGGTAGTGAAGGATCTTGTGTGCAATATTGAAACAGTATCGAATAATGTAGTTCATGAAATAAGTACTTGGCATGTGGAAAATAATTTGATGCTAAATCACAGTAAGACTCGGTTTTTACAGTTTCTGACTCACAATTCAACAAGAACCGATATTTTGAACAGACAGAATGGGCATATTATAAGCGAGACGGAACAGTTCAAGTTCCTATGCGTTCGGATAGATAGTGAGCTGTTGTGGAAAGCCCATGTCCAGGATCTTGTTCAGAAACTAAATGCTGCGTTATTTACCATTAGAACAGTATCTGAAATAAGTGACACTTCAACACGAAAAGTAGTCTACTTCACATATTTTCATACGCTTATGTCGTATGGTATTATTTTTGGGGTAACTCTTCTGATTCAATAAGGGTATTTTTGGCTCAAAAACGGGCTGTTCGAGCTATAAGTGGTGTAAGTTTGAGAACCTCTTGTCGACCCCTATTCAATAGTCTGGGAATTCTGACATTGCCCTCACAGTATATATTTTCTTTAATGTCGTTTGTTGTTAGCAATATTAGCCTATTCCCAAGAGTTAGCAGCTTTCACTCAGTTAATACTAGGCAGAAATCAAATCTGCATGTGGAATTCACTTCCTTGACTCTTGTGCAGAAAGGAGTGCAGTATTCTGCTGCATCCATTTTCAATAAGCTACCACAAGAACTCAAAAATCTTAGCAGTACCCCAAACTCTTTTTAAGTCTAAACTGAAGAGTTTCCTCATGGCTCACTCCTTCTATTCTGTCGTGGAGCTCCAGGAAGAGATAAAAAATTAAGTAAATTCCAATGTTACATTGTTGATTTTCTTTATTTAAACTTACGACTTGTCACCTGAATATGTTTTTTTATATTTCATTTTATCTGTTTCTAATATCGCGTTATAATTTTATGTATTGACTCGTTCCATGACCACGGAACAATAAATAAATAAATAAATAAATAAAGTCAATACGGCCTTCAGAAGGTAGTCATCAACTTCCGGTGGGAGGCTGAACACTCTATCATTGGCATATTCGATTTCAGCATATGCGAGTGGCACCATACTAATGGAATTGTCGCGATGCTTGAATGAGACTTGAGAACCATGTCGCGACAGCAATCTTTCAATGTGAAGGGAATCCACAAATTTCACGTAAAACACGTACTCGTCTGCATCAAAATAAGAGGTTTGGACCTGATCAGAGTTCACATGAATTGTATCGAAAACCAGTCGTGGGTTTCTAGAGATCTGGGTTGCACGTTAAGCCGTGCGTGGTTCGTGTTCTCGCCATGACGTATTTTACACCATGTTTTAACGTACTTCCACCTCACTACGTTGATTTAAATTACTACTGTCACGGAGTTGCTGCTTTGCCTGGCCGTGACCGGCGCTAGCAGCGGATATCTATATATTCCCTCCCATAGTATCTTTGCTCGACTGCTATTACATTCTGGTCGTTGTCTGTCGTAGGTAGTTCGCGTCGGGAGCTCGGTTAGCGAGTTCGGGCCGCGAGTTCGGGCTGCCAATCAGTGGGAACTCGTCTGGAGCGCAGTCCAGACCTGCTAGTCGGGGAGCTGCGAGGCACTAGTGCAGTCGGGTTAGAGCAGTGAGATCTGCGTGACATGGTTTGCCCGACCATTGCCACCACGCATCACTTGAGCCGGGCCACGGTCTTGGTGGATCATCGGTCGGTCGTCCTACGCGTTTTGGCTCACTGATCGTTCATGACTCGGCTGTGTGTCTGTGCATCAACTCCCGATTTGTCTTCGTACGTGCTTAGTGACTGTTGGGTATCGTTCCGGTCTTCATCCAAGTGTTTGTCAGCTTGAGTGTGTAATTGGTGTTATTTCCACTGACGGATATTTTAGATGTTGTCGGCATCCTGAGAGGAATCGCTCGGTTGGTGCGGACCAGGGAAGTTATCTCCGCGCGGTGCAGACAGCTGGGTCCGCCGGCGGTCCCTGCGCAGTGTCGGAACGTGTTTGGAGTTGTCCGATCGCTACGAGCTTCGTGGTTCACCGACACAGGACGTCAAAAGTTGAGTAGTGGTTTCAACTACCCGAGCCAAGTCCATTAGTGTTGTGGTGGTTCGGTTTGGTGGTTTGCTGTTGGGGAGGTTTTCCTGTGAGCAACACTGTTTCTACTGCTGAAATTTAGCCGCTATGTGGTGCTATTAACTATTTTGGTTGACTATAATTTGAGTGCACCAGCGGAATTATATGCCTCGTGGCCGTTAGTGTTCCTGTTACCTGCCCTGGCCACTAACGTAATTTGAGGCAGCGTCCTTTCCTCACCTGTTGTTGCTGTTGATCATGGTGTGTAATTTTGACACCTAATACACTCTTCATTGTGGATTATCGCGTTTGTAGCCTTTCGTGTTTGATTTCTCCTGTACTGATTGATGGGAAGCAAGTTGTTGTGTCGGTCGGTCCATGGCTGTCCCCTGGTTGGTTTTCGACGGATCAAATGCAGTTGGCTTACCACCTGTCTCACTTAAGTGAACGAGGGCAGACAGACCTGCCTGGAGGCTTCTGAGTGCCGTTGTCTTTATTGTCTTTCCCACCAGTGTTTAATTATCTGTTTTCAGCTTCTAAAAATTTAAGGCTTACGGTAACATTTTTTTAAAATTTTGCGAAATTAATTGTGGGCTTTCAGCCTTGCAACTTTATTCTTAAAATTATCTTTCAATCTTAAACATTGCGGCCTTCTGCCTTCAAAAGACTATGGAAATATATTTTGAAATTTTGAAACTTAATTGTGGCCTTCAGCGATTTGTATTGCACCTTGCATATGTTTGTTCTACCTACATTCCCTTGAGGCTTCTCACCTAGCTCTGATACAGGTTTTTAAATAATTTGCTATTTTAATTGGATTTTTGTCTTGTTGATTTTTAAGACTTCTTGGTGGAGGCCTTCAACTGTGAAAGAGTTGCATTTGGTAAAGGTTCGGCTATGTGCCGCTTTGGTTGTAAATATGTTATTAAATTACAATAAATTCCAATTAGAAGGTGAGACTGACCCCCACCTTATTCCGCTCTTTCCACGATCCTGATTACTTGTTCTGCCCAGCGGGTTTAGTGGGCTTTTCAGTGGTAGTAGAGCGTGGCTACGATTGTGCTTACCAACTCGCACTCAGTTTCACGTGTTTCGATTGTGTCTGTGGCACGGTTTTGTTTGTCTTGTTATTGTTTCAGGTGTTACGATATTGGCAGTCAGACAGAGTGTGGGGATCGGCCTGCTAGGAACCCCATCTTGTTTACAGTTTGGCAATAAGGCGCCAACCGACTGAGGGCAGTGCTCCAGAATTGGTAGCACGTTCGAGCTGCCATGTTGCAGCCGGTTGACGTCACGTCGGCGGGCGGTGGTTGGAGAGACAGGAGCGGCAATTGGGATTCCATAAGGCTATTGAAGGCCTTGAAGACACTATTTCTCTTCTTGAAGGAACCTAACCTGGTGACAGTCAGCTGGATTGAGTGCGGGCACTGATAATCCGTTAAGTTCAGGCATTACCTTCTCGTCTTAAAGTTCCGGGAGATCTTTGGTTGTCAGCTTCGAATAGTCCCTTCAACCTTGGTCATCTTCTGAGACTTAGCTCGGTGCCTTCTACTTTGTAGGGATGTCGGGTTGCCTAGGGCATGTTTCCTCTGCATTGTTGAAGCCCGAGCAGGTATCTCGCTATTTTCGTTCCTGGCTTAGCAATGGCTGTGAATTAGTCGTCTTGCTGGACTTAGGTCGGTCTCTTCCCGGGGCAGGGGTGTCGGGTAGCCAGTGGGTGTGCTTCCTCTGCAGGGGTGGGTCCGACCGCGGGCTATCTTGCGGCCTCTCTCGGCCACTATCTTGTGCCTTTTTAGCAGCTGGTAGTTAGTTTATTTTAAATTCTAAGACATTTCCAGGGGCAGATGTGGGCTCTGAAAAAACTGCAAAAAGGTGGGAATTTAAGGAGATGGGACATGGATAAACTAAAAGAACCAGAGGTTGTACAAAGCTTCAGGGAGAGCATAAGGGAACAATTGACAGGAATGGGGGAAAGAAACACAGTAGAAGAAGAATGGGTAGCGTTGAGGGATGAATTAGTGAAGGCAGCAGAGGATCAAGTAGGTAAAAAGACGAGGGCTAGTAGAAATCCTTGAGTAACAGAAGAAATATTGAATTTAATTGATGAAAAGAGAAAATATAAAAATGCAGTAAATGAAGCAGACAAAAAGGAATACAGACGTCTCAAAAATGAGATCGACAGGAAGTGCAAAATGCCTAACAGTGACGGCTAGAGGACAAATGTAAGGATGTAGAGGCTTATCTCACTAGGGGTAAGATAGATACTGCCTACAGGAAAATTAAAGAGACCTTTGGAGATAAGAGAACCACTTGTATGAACATCAAGAGCGCAGATGGAAACCCAGTTCTAAGCAAAGAAGGGAAAGCAGAAAGGTGGAAGGAGTATATAGAGGATCTATACAAGGGCGATGTACTTGAGGACAATATTATGGAAATAGAAGAGGATGTAGATGAAGACGAAATGGGAGATACGATACTGCATGAAGAGTTTGACAGAGCACTGAAAGACCTGAGTCGAAACAAGGCCCCCGGAATAGACAACATTCCATTGGAACTACTGACGGCCTTGGGAGAGCCAGTCCTGACAAGACTCTACCATCTGGTGAGCAAGATGTATGAGACAGGCGAAATACCCTCAGACTTCAAGAAGAATATAATAATTCCAATCCCAAAGAAAGTAGGTGTTGACAGATGTGAAAATTACCGAACTATCAGTTTAATAAGTCACAGCTGCATAATACTAACGCGAAATCGTTACAGACGAATGGAAAAACTGGTAGAAGCCGACCTTGGGGAAGATCACTTTGGATTCCGTAGAAATGTTGGAACACGTGAGGCAATACTGACCCTACGACTTATCTTAGAAGCTAGATTAAGGAAGGGCAAAAACCTACGTTTCTAGCATTTGTAGACTTAGAGAAAGCTTTTGACAATGTTGACTGGAAAACTCTCTTTCAAATTCTGAAGGTGGCAGGGGTAAAATACAGGGAGCGAAAGGCGATTTACAATTTGTACCGAAACCAGATGGCAGTTATAAGAGTCGAGGGACACGAAAGGGAAGCAGTGTTTGGGAAGGGAGTGAGACAGAGTTGTAGCCTCTCCCCGATGTTATTAAATCTGTATATTGAGCAAGCAGTAGAGGAAACAAAAGAAAAATTTGGAGTAGGTATTAAAATCCATGGAGAAAAAATGAAAACTTTGAGGTTCGCCGATGACATCGTAATTCTGTCAGAGACAGCAAAAGACTTGGAAGAGCAGTCGAACGGAATGCACAGGGTCTTGAAAGGAGGATATAAGATGAACACCAACAAAAGCTAAACGAGGATAATGGAGTGTAGTCGAATTAAGTCGGGTGATGCTGAGGGAATTAGATTAGGAAATGAGACACTTAAACTAGTAAACGAGTTTTGCTATTTGGGGAGCAAAATAACTGATGATGGTCGAAGTAGAGAACATATAAAATGTGGACTGGCAATGGCAAGGAAAGCGCTTCTGAAGAAGAGAAATTTGTTAACATCGAGTATAGATTTAAGTGTCAGGAAGACGTTTCTAAAGTATTAGTATGGAGTATAGCCATGTCTGGAAGTGAAACTTGGACGATAAATAGTTGGGACAAGAAGAGACTAGAAGCTTTCGAAATGTAGTGCTACAGAAGAATGCTGAAGATTATATGGGTAGATCACATAACTAATGAGGAGGTATTGAATAGAATTGGGGAGAAGAGAAATTTGTGGCACAACTTGATTAGAAGAAGGGATCGGTTGGTAGGACATGTTCTGAGGCATCAAGGGATCACCAATTTAGTATTGGAGGGCAGCGTGGAGGGTAAAAATCGTAGAGGGAGACCAAGAGATGAATACACTAAGCAGAAGGATGTAGATTGCAGTAGGTACTGGGAGATGAAAAATCTTGCACAGGATAGAATAGCATGAAGAGCTGCTTCAAACCAGTTTCTGGACTGAAGACCATAACAACAACAATTACAACAGAATATAGACTACACGAAATCGAAGTAGAAAATAATTAGAAGTAGTGCAAATGAGAACAGCGAGAAACGTAACATCAGAATTGGGAATCGCGAAGGCGACGAAGTTAAGGAATTATTCTTCGTAAGCGGCAAAATAACGCTTGACTGAAGGAGCAAGGAGGACATAAAAGCAGACCAGCACTGACCAAAAGGGCTTTCCTGGCCAAGAGAAGTCTACTAGTATGGAACATAGGCCTTAATTTGAGAAAGTTTCTGTAAATGAACGTTTGGAGTACAGCATCTTTTGGTGTGGGACTATGGGAAAAGAGGAAAAAAATAAAATCGAAGCGTTTGAGATGAGATGCTGCAGCAGAATGTTGAAAATTAGGTGGACTGACAAGGAATGTGGAGGTTATCCACAGAATTGGTGAGGAAAGGAATGTATGGAAAACACTGACAAGAAGCAGGGGCAGAACGATAGGACATGTGTTAGGACATCAGGACGTCAGGGAATGATTCCCATGGTAGTAGAGGGATCCATAGGGGATAAATACTGTAGTGGAAGCCAGAGATTGGAATAGATCCGGCAAATAATTGAGGACGGAGGTTGCAACTGCTACTCTGAGATAAAATAGATGGCACGGGGGAGGAACAAGTGGTGGGCCACATCAAATCAGCCAGAAGACCGATGACTCAAAAAATCTGCTGTCTGTGGGCCTACTGCTCTTTTGAATTGGGGAGGATGTTACCTTCGTGGCGGTAGAATTGATTTCACAGTTTGAACTTAATTCATCAAAATTCAAATAATTTGTTCGAAATATTTATATATTATACATAAAAACTTTCACAGTGAATCAGAGTGTCTATTACTGAAAGCTGGATCAAACTCCCTAGAGCAGCCGTGAGATGAGCCTGCACAAAGCATACGGAAGCGAGCAGGCTACTTGAATTTATACAGAATACTTTAAAAATACTCCGACAAGCCTAGTGGGTATGTAGCGTCATTGGATGACTTTTCCGGGCATGAGTTCCTATCCTCATTTTTATTCCTCAAAACCAGTTATATATCCATCCGAAGTCTGTCGGTGAAATTTTGAGACACACTGTATTGCTAGACATGACTCTCATAACAACGTGTAGTGCTGCCATCTAGCCATCTTCTGTATCTAATGCTTTGGCGTGTATAGTCAGTCAGTTTGGACTCAGATGTCATCACCTAAGGTAGACCAGATACTCTGTATCCATGTTTGACAAATCCAATTACATATATTTTACTGAGTTTTCGCTTCCTTCGTTTTCTTAGGATGTGCATTTTATGCAACTTTATGTTTTCGACTATGTGCTTGCTTCTTTCGTTTTGTAGTGCACATTTTATTTGATTATGGCAATGTCTTCGCTGATACCTTTTCATATATTTCCCTTGCAGAGCCTTTGAGAACGGTTGAAAGCCGAAACGCGTAGGGCAGAATGAAATTAATAAATATTGTGACGTGTGGTGTAATAGTACGTGTGTTGTGTTGTACAAATTCAGCAATATTACAATAAATTAGTTATTTATTATTAACGTAACATGAGGTTTTATTTAATCACTGCTTTCCCCGGCTAATGAACGTTATTTTGTTAAAGAAACATATAGCAATGTTGTCCGTCAAGCAGTGTGTCACTAAGTTCATTCGCAAAAGTTATCATTTATAATCAACAAACAAGCTAAATGTATGATAAGTAATGTGAACTAAAGATGATTAATGATTTTTAGTAATTTCAGTCCTGTTTTCTAAAGACTCTTTGCTAGTTGCAGATCGTTTATCAAAATTGATGCAAATGTTATCTCGAGGTAGAAATACTTTTCTTTTAGCAAAATGAACAGTTTTGTCGCACAGTACCACTCGTACACAACACTAATGTATTTTCCTATCAAAAATTTTATAAAAGTTGTTACGAAATTACCAGGCTTCTTACATCAGCAGATAAACATTTATGTCACGTAAGATGTATTCTCAATCTAACTGGAATTTATTACCTCAAAGTGGATCCTCGGCCACTAGTACACAACTATTATTGCAAATGTAACCAACAACATTTAATTCTGTATAGAAAATGAATTAAAACTGCCGTTGCAAATTTTCGCTACGATGGCGGCTAAATAAGACAATCACCTATGGATTCTGCTTAAGGCTGTGTTTTACTCGTAATAAATAATATTTATTAAATCTTTTCTCACCACACTATATGCATTAACATTTGAAAGTATTTCTCAATGTTACAAGACACATTAATATTCACCATTTACCAATAAACTATGCTGTAGATCAATAGCGCTAATGACTGCGCTCTTTGGTAGCTGAGCAGAAAATTTAACATTTATATAGGACGAGAATTACAATGAAATAAACCTTCAAACAAAGAAGATTCATTTCAATAACACATATAATCTATTTTCAAATATCGTTTAGCAACATAACAATACTTTAGTACAATTTGTTACAGACCTCCTTGTTATGAGACATCAGTCATGTCCTATGAGTGCCATAATTTGAACAAGAAGAAACAGGATTTTTCTACAAAATCATAGATAGCAAAAGATTAAGATTTTCATTATCTTTTTTCATGGTTATTGGCTGAAATACAGGTTTTTACAAAATATTAAATTATGTCGTTGACAATAATTATTTATGATTTTATTAATGGTGAAGTCCTTTTTATTAGTGTCGCGAGAATAGGATCAAAGTTCAGTCACATTCCACACACAATGCCATCTAGCGGTCTTCTGTAACTAATGCTTTGACATGTACAGTCATTTAGTTTGTACTCAGATGTCATTACGTAAGGTAGACCAGATACTCTGTATCCGTGTTTGACAAATCCAGTTTAGGTTTTACCTAAACATGTATTACATGTATTTTGCTAAGTTTTCGCTTCCTTCGTTTTCTTAGAGTGTGTATTTTATGTAACTTTAAGTTTTCATCTCTGTGTTTGCTTCTTTAGTTTTATTTGATTGGGGCAATGTCTTCGCTGATACCTCTTCATATATTTCCATTTTAGAGCCTTTGAGAATGGTTGAAAGCCGAAAAGCGTAGGGCAGAATGAAATTAATAAATACGGTGGTCAAGACTACTATCAGTTGATTGAAAACTTTGGTTGTTCAAGTCAGCAGTTCTGCTGTTCGTCCGAGTAAAGAGGAAGAAATCACTGGGACCCATGTGAAGCCAATATGGAAGTGAGGTGAGGCAAAATCTGATGGCCCAAATAAACAGAATGTGTGCCTATGTCCTGTGTAATAAAATCACCTCTCCTACGCTTCGTCATTATTGCCTTCCGTAAGCTCGTGAGGAGATTTCAGCACGAGGCTAGCGTGACAGTTTGTCCCAAAAAAACAAAGACATGCTCTGTCATTTCGATCACCCTCACTCACACATGTTTGTTCACACAGAAACCGTCTGCACCTAATAAACACACTCTCATGAGGTGGCGTTCTTTCCTTTGAAATTCAGAAATCGAATTACTGTACGATACATCGCTTTATAAATGGACTACGTCATTTTGCACTGATAGCTTTATTGACATGAACTGTGTAGCGAAGATTCCATTGTGTGCCAAGCCTGCATACAAATTCTGTCTCCCATCAAAGAAACGTAAAACTGATAGAGTAACTTTATTTTTCGATTGCGACAATTATAAAGCTTCCTGAGTACCCTCGTATTTTCCTAAAAGAGGTCATATGAACGTCCCGAAAAATGCAAACGCACGTAATTCATAATTAGATGAACCCCAAGACAGTTGCAATAATTGTCACAAAAGGTTACACTGCTTTAATACAGCATCCCCAGTTGAAAACAGGGTCACATTAGCACATCAAGACGCCCCTAGTTTTGAAAACTAAGGCGTCTTTGTACGCTACTGTTACACTGTTTTCAAATAAGCATGCTTTGATATAGCGAAACCGGTTGTGACAAGAAATTACAGCTGTCTTGTGGTTCATTTTAATTCAATTCATTGTGAATTTTAACGGCTGTGACTGCCCACGTTACGAAGTTCTAAAGGTATTTCGGATTACCAACATTGCGAAATTACTGAACCAGACGACGAATTCTGTATTCCTGGAAAAATATTAAAATATGTTCACAGAAATTAGGGAAAAACTTCATCGTAGATTCTTTCGAGACTCATACAGAAGGATTCAAAACCAGATATTGTGACAGGGCTAGATGCGATGTTTCTTCTCTTGAACATGTTACATACAAACTATTTTTCCAAACAAAATGACTTCCAGCTTTCCTGTAGAAGCCACGGTTGTGCCTACGGATTTACAGTACGTACAGAGCCACACAGTACAACGTTACTTACAGCGTTTTTAGACCCCAGACATAATTAATATAACTGTTTCGCTAATAATGGATATTATCGAAGTTGATACCGGAAAAAAAATTTGGAAGCTGGACCAACGGTCTGTCACTCTAACGAAAATAGAGTTGGTGATGTAAAGAGGACTTCAATCTAAGTGGTATACTTATAAACAATGAATGTTCTCATCAGACACAAAGAGTAATGCATGTTAAAGGGTTAGTAAACAATAGGTCGACAAGTATCACGTATCGAAGAAGAGTGAAGGAAAATAATATTGACAAATGCAGGTGAATGTACTCTCAAAGTTCTGCTTCTAGACACTGCAAATTGCTACAGATTTAATGAGTTTTACAATCGACATGAGATTCAACATGAATTAATATCTAACCACGCCCTTATATAATCCGTTCTGTGACTCTGGTAACATTACAACACGAGATATAAATCGCAATATCTTCAATTATTCTTTGTGTGAAATTCATCAAAGGAGTTTTTAACATATTGACTAATATAAATTCATTGACTTATACAGTAGTCCTCAATCATCAAAATATTGAAAACGATCATAAACTCTTGTTAAATTTAACCTTACCCGGAAAGGTCCCGCACACTAACAGCAGAATCATTCCTACATTCGCATTTGTTGCTCTCGTATTAACGTCACAGAAGATCTCTGAAATATATCAATACATTTAATGACGTCATTGTGATGCTGAGTCTTGCAAGGATCACTCTTTAAAACATAGGAACAGTATGAATAATGGAAAAAGCATCAGATCAATAGTTCTTTGTGACCGTATTAAGTGAAAACATGTTAGACAAATTAAACAGCTGAAGAACATGAAAAACAGATAAAACGACAGTTGACAATTGGCGTAGCCTACTTTCTGATCTCGCCAACAACACTTGGATAAGATTACTCCTATACGAAAGCCAAGATATAACTTTAGAACACACCAGTGTCGTTTTCAGCTAGAATAATGACAATAAAAAGTTAGTTTTATTCATGTGATTGTGTTTATATGTGTTTCATTGTAGAAATTGTAGAGTTGTATTTACTGTAAACTGTGTCACAATCTTCAAATCCATTCCGCCTTCAGATTGGCACCTCGTACTCTACTGGCCATTAAAATTGCTACACTGCGAAGATGACGTGCTACATATGGGAAATTTAACCGACAGGAAGAAGATGGTGGGATATGCAAATGATTAGCTTTTCAGAGCATTCACACAAGGTTGGCGACGGTGACGACACCGACTACAAGCTGACATGAGGAAAGTTTCCATCCGATCTCTCTCATACTCAAACATCAGTTGACCGGCGTTGCCTGATGAAACGTTGTTGTGATGCCTCGTGTAAGGAGGAGAAATGGGTACCATCACGTTTCCGACATTGATAAAGGTCGGATTGTAGTCAATCGCAATTGCGGTATATCGTATCGCGACATTGCTGCTCGCTTCGCTCGACATCCAATGACTGTTAGCAGAATCTGGAATCGGTGGATCCCAGAGGCCTCGTATTACTAGCAGTCGAGATGAGAGGCATCTTATCCGCATGGCTGTAACGGATCGTGCAGCCACGTCTCGATCCCTGAGTCAACAGATGGGGACGTTTGCAAGACAACAACAATCTGTACGAACAGTTTGATGACGTTTGCAGCAGCATGGACTAGCAGCTCGAAGACCATGGCTATGGTTGCTCTTGACGCTTCATCACATACAGGTGTACACAACGACGAACCTGGGTGCACGAATGGCAAAACGTCATTTTTTCGGATGAATCTAGGTTCTGTTTACAGCATTATGAGGTCGCATCCGTGTTTGGCGACATTACGGTGAACGCACATTGGAAGAGTGTATTCGTCATCGTCATACTTGCGTATCACCCGGCGTGATGGTATGAGGTCACGTTACACGTCTCGGTCACCTCTTGTTCGCACTGACGGCACTTTGAACAGTGGACGTTACATTTCAGATGTGTTACGACTCGTGACTCTACCCTTCATTCGATCCCTGCGAAACCCTACATTTCAGCAGGATAATGCACGGCCACATGCTGCAGGTCCTGTAAGGACCTTTCTGGATACAGAAAATGTCCGACTGGTGCCCTGGCCAGCACATTCTCCAGAACTCTCACCAACTGAAAACGTCTGGTCAATGGTGGGCGAGCAACTGGCTCGTCACAATTGTTAGTAGGCTGTTTAAGTTCTTATGTTGTAGCGCTATGTTTGAAAATCACTAGCTGTGCTGTGTGCAGTCTGTGGCTGGGTGGCATTGTTGGAATTTGCTTTTGTAGTGTTGGGCAGTTGGCTGTTAACAGCGCATAGCGTTGCGCAGCTGGAGGTGAGCCGCCAGCAGTGGTGGATATGGGGAGAGAGATGGCGGAGTTTTGAGAGCGGATGATCTGTACGTGTGTCCATCAGAGACAGTAAATTTGTAAGACTGGATGTCCAGAACTGCTATATATATTATGACTTTTGAACACTCTTAAGGTAAATACATTGTTTGTTCTGTATCAAAATCTTTTATTTGCTAAATATGCCTATAAGTAATTAGTGCTTTCAGTGGTTTGACTCTTTTATTTATCTGGCAGTAGTGGCACTCGCTCTATTGCAGTAGTTCGAGTAACGAAGATTTTTGTGAGGTAAGATTAATGTTAGTCAAGGCCATTCTTTTGTAGGGATTATTAAAAGTCAGATTGCGTTGCGCTAAAAATATTGTGTGTCAGTTTAGTGTTGATCAGAATAAGTAGAGAGAGTAATGTCTGAGTACATTCAGTTTTGCTCAGCTGTTTGAAAAGCAAATAACGTAAGGGGTTTACCAGCACAGTCAATCATTAATTTTTCTATGGGGATGTTTCATATGTCGACCCTTAGCCGAGGATACCTCACTGGAATCTTCAGATTTTTTTCTTGTAGTTTCTGTATTTAGTGTAGCTATTGTTTATTGCTAGCGTGTAATTATAGAGAGAATTTCCTTTGTAGTTGTAGTTTTTCATTGTTGTACAGTAAAACATTTGTGGCATGCATGTAGATTTGTACCAAGTATTTAGCAGCTGCACTTGCAATTAACGATATATAATTTTCAATGCTATGTAAATGTGTTCTCTTAATTTGCTTTTCAAATTGTGCTTTTCTGTGTTATCATGTGAAATATTGTGACAATAATGGCGAGTGAAAAACGTAATACTAGTCTCCAATGTCAACTGAGAAATGACAGTGAAGACGAAAGCAGTGTGTTAGCGCCACCGTGTAATGAATTAACTAATTTTCAAACAAGTAATTTGGTAATTGTGCATAGGGAAATGGAGCGGGCTGCTTATAATGACGTAGACAGTGAAACAATTAGTGAACAAGGAAGCAGTATCGATCGATCGGTCGGCATCAGCTCGCCTCAGGATTCCGAAATGGCAGGACACAATCTTGCAAATACTGCGGATTGAGGTTTTGGGTCCTCACCGTTTTCTCAAATGCGTCAAGACACATTTTCTGCTTGTCAAAATATGAATGTTGCCGGTGAAAATGCACTGCCAAAAAGCATAGAGAAACAGATTCCAGACACTACTACATTATTACTGCAATTAATGCTACAAATGAAACAAAATCAGAGACAAACACAGCAACAGCTTCAAAAGTTAGTCTCAATGGAACAAACGCTTGAACAAAAACGTGAAGATTTAACTGCAGAGTTGCTTAAAATCGAAAATAAAAGTCGAAAAGTCTGTAATGACGTAAAAACACAAATTTGTGAGCATTTTCAACCTATTTTTTCGCGTTATGAAAATGCATTACAGAATCACGAAGCAGCCATAAAAGAAGTGCAAACTATTGTTCATGAAAATCACGACACCTTGCAAGCTAAAATTGACTCAGTAGCATCTACCGATTCGGTTACGCAACTTGCAAAAATTCAGGAATAATTAAAGGACACAATAGATACGATTTCAACACAACTGGACACTCTGAAACTTGGTTCAGAAAAACACACTGAGGAAATCAGTTCACTGTCGGAGAAAATAGCCGAACTTTCGGATCAGTTCACTAACGTATCTACGAAGGTAGGTGATACTCTGAATGGCACAAGACCGGTAGTCTTTAATGACACAGAAGAGTGTGAACAAATTAGAAAATATAAATAAAATCAGACTCAAATCAATACACAGTACAAAAGAGAAATCCGGGAAGTGCAAGATCAGTTGACACAGGTAATACAAGAATTACGTATTTCAGAGGACACTCGCTCTCCAATACGGGAAGAGGGACACAGAAATACGGAAAAGCCACAAAATAATAACACAGGACATTTCGGAAATTATGAAAGAAATTGGCAAGGTGCACCGAACTTTGAGATGGAAACGCTGACACGACGTAACAATGACCGATATGCGAGTCACCGACACGATGATTTTGAATATAAGCTGTTCATTACTACACGTAAATTCAAAAAAAATTTACGAATTCTGGCAACGACATTTATCCACAAGCATGACTCCATGAATTCTGTCATTGTTTTCCTCCCAACTGGTCACTGGAGCACAGGTTAGAATTTATGTGTGGCTACTTAGAGAATGAACCAGCTGTAAGAATGCGATCGGTCATTCACGATTGTCACAGTGAAGGAGAATTTATCATGCCTTCCTCTCAGCATATTTTTTATTTATTTATTTATTTAACCTGGCAAGATTAGGGCCATCAGGCCCTCTCTTACATCTAACCAGGCATTCTACTTATTTTACATTCATATGTTTTAGTTGTTGTTGTTGTCTTCAGTCCTGAGACTGGTTTGATGCAGCTCTCCATGCTACTCTATCCTGTGCAAGCTGCTTCATCTCCCAGTACCTACTGCAACCTACATCCTTCTGAATCTGTTTAGTGTACTCATCTCTCGGTCTCCCTCTACGATTTTTACCCTCCACGCTGCCCTCCAATGCTAAATTTGTGATCCCTTGATGCCTCAAAACATGTCCTACCAACCGATCCCTTCTTCTAGTCAAGTTGTGCCACAAACTTCTCTTCTCCCCAATCCTATTCAATACCTCCTCATTAGTTACGTGCTCTATCCACCTTATCTTCAGTATTCTTCTGTAGCACCAAATTTCGAAAGCTTCTATTCTCTTCTTGTCCAAACTAGTTATCGTCCATGTTTCACTTCCATACATGCCTACACTCCAAACAAATACTTTCAGAAACGACTTCCTAATACATAAATCTACATTCGATGTTAACAAATTTCTCTTCTTCAGAAACGCTTTCCTTGCCATTGCCAGTCTACATTTTATATCCTCTCTACTTCGACCATCATCAGTTATTTTACTTCCTAAATAGCAAAACTCCTTTACTACTTTAAGTGTCTCATTTCCTAATCTAATTCCCTCAGCATCACCCGATTTAATTTGACTACATTCCATTATCCTCGTTTTGCTTTTGTTAATGTTCATCTTGTATCCTCCTTTCAAGACACTGTCCATTCCGTTCAACTGCTCTTCCAAGTCCTTTGCCGTCTCTGACAGAATTACAATGTCATCGGCGAACCTCAAAGTTTTTACTTCGTCTCCATGAATTTTAATACCTACTCCAAATTTTTCTTTTGTTTCCTTTACTGCTTGCTCAATATACAGATTGAATAACATCGGGGAGAGGCTACAACCCTGTCTCACTCCTTTCCCAACCACTGCTTCCCTTTCATGCCCCTCGACTCTTATTACTGCCATCTGGTTTCTGTACAAATTATAAATAGCCTTTCGCTCCCTGTATTTTACCCCTGCCAACTTTAGGATTGGAAAAAGAGTATTCCAGTCAACATTGTCAAAAGCTTTCTCTAAGTCTACAAATGCTAGAAACGTAGGTTTGCCTTTTCTTAATCTTTCTTCTAAGATAAGTCGTAAGGTCAGTATTGCCTCACGTGTTCCAACATTTCTACGGAATCCAAACTGATCCTCCCCGAGGTCTGCATCTACCAGTTTTTCCATTCGTCTGTAAAGAATTCGCGTTAGTATTTTGCAGCCGTGGCTTATTAAACTGATAGTTCGGTAATTTTCACATCTGTCAGCACCTGCTTTCTTTGGGATTGGAATTATTATATTCTTCTTGAAGTCTGAGGGTATTTCGCCTGTCTCATACATCTTGCTCACCAGCTGGTAGAGTTTTGTCATGACTGGCTCTCCCAAGGCCGTCAGTAGTTCTAATGGAATGTTGTCTACTCCGGGGGCCTTCTTTCGACTCAGGTCTTTCAGTGCTCTGTCAAACTCTTCACGCAGTATCGTATCTCCCATTTCGTCTTCATCTACATCCTCTTCTATTTCCATAATATTGTCCTCAAGTACATCGCCCTTGTATAAACCTTCTATATACTCCTTCCACCTTTCTGCCTTCCCTTCTTTGCTTAGAACTGGGTTGCCATCTGAGCTCTTGATATTCATACACGTGGTTCTCTTCTCTCCAAAGGTCTCTTTAATTTTCCTGTAGGCTGTATCTATCTTACCCCTAGTGAGATAAGCCTCTACATCCTTACATTTGTCCTCTAGCCATCCCTGTTTAGCCATTTTGCACTTCCTGTCGATCTCATTTTTGAGACGTTTGTATTCCTTTTTGCCTGCTTCATTTACTGAATTTTTATATTTTCTCCTTTCATCAATTAAATTCAATATTTCTTCTGTTACCCAAGGATTTCTAGCAGCCCTCGTCTTTGTACCTACTTTATCCTCTGCTGCCTTCACTACTACATCCCTCAGAGCTACCCATTCTTCTTCTACTGTATTTCTTTCCCCTATTCCTGTCAATTGTTCCCTTATGCTCTCTCTGAAACTCCGTACAACCTCTGGTTCTTTCAGTTTATCCAGGTCCCATCTCCTTAATTTCCCACATTTTTGCAGTTTCTTCAGTTTTAATCTACAGGTCATAACCAATAGATTGTGGTCAGAGTCCACATCTGCCCCTGGAAATGTCTTACAACTTAAAACCTGGTTCCTAAATCTCTGTCTTACCATTATATAATCTATCTGATACCTTTTAGTATCTCCAGGGTTCTTCCACGTATACAACCTTCTTTCATGATTCTTAAACCAAGTGTTAGCTATGATTAAGTTGTGCTCTGTGCAAAATTCTACTAGGCGGCTTCCTCTTTCATTTCTTAGCCCCAATCCATATTCACCTACTATGTTTCCTTCTCTCCCTTTTCCTACACTCGAATTCCAGTCACCCATTACTATTAAATGTTCGTCTCCCTTCACTATCTGAAGAATTTCTTTTATTTCATCGTACATTTCTTCAATTTCTTCATCATCTGCAGAGCTAGTTGGCATATAAACTTGTACTACTGTAGTAGGTGTGGGCTTCGTATCTATCTTGGCCACAATAAGGCGTTCACTATGCTGTTTGTAGTAGCTTACCCGCATTCCTATTTTCCTATTCATTATTAAACCTACTCCTGCATTACCCCTATTTGATTTTGTGTTTATAACCCTGTAGTCACCTGACCAGAAGTCTTGTTCCTCCTGCCACCGAACTTCACTAATTCCCACTATATCTAACTTTAACCTATCCACTTCCCTTTTTAAATTTTCTAACCTACCTGCCCGATTAAGGGATCTGACATTCCACGCTCCGATCCGTAGAACGCCAGTTTTCTTTCTCCTGATAACGACATCCTCCTGAGTAGTCCCCGCCCGGAGATCCGAATGGGGGACTATTTTACCTCCGGAATATTTTACCCAAGAGGATGCCATCATCATTTAATCATACAGTAAAGCTGCATGTCCTCGGGAAAAATTACGGCTGTAGTTTCCCCTTGCTTTCAGCCGTTCGCAGTACCAGCACAGCAAGGCCATTTTGGTTAACGTTGCAAGGCCAGATCAGTCAATCATCCAGACTGTTGCCCCTGCAACTACTGAGAAGGCTGCTGCCCCTCTTCAGGAACCACACGTTTGTCTGGCCTCTCAACAGATACCCCTCCGTTGTGGTTGTACCTACGGTACGGCCATCTGTACCGCTGAGGCACGCAAGCCTCCCCACCAACGGCAAGGTCCATGGTTCATGGGGGAAGTATGTTTTAGTAGGCATGTTAAACTACATCTAATACAAAAAGTGAGATAAACAATTAGAAAGGTTCACCTGGAAAAATACATTATTGATGAGAAAGATTTTAGATAGGAGTGCTGGCAGCAGGGAGTATGAGGGAGACTCATGGTGAAGGGAAGAGAAGAATAGAGAGACATAATGAAACATAATTAAGGAAACGCTAGCTTTGCTATTTGACAGATGAGAGGATTGGCCTTGCACATTAATTTTGTGGAGAATTTTATGAGGATGATAGTAGGAAATGCTTCAACTTCTTCTTAAAAGCAACAGGAGATTGAATTTTCCTCAAGGTAAGGGGCAGTTTGTTCCAGAGGCGGACAGCGCCAACTGAGAAGGAGTTTCCAAAAGTTTTTGTTTTGTGAGTGGGCACAGTTAGGATACCAGATAAGAGTGACCTCGTGTTTCGATTATGATAGCATGACAGGTTTTTAATCTCTGAAGCTAGGTACTGGGGTGCTTGCGCGACGAGGAGTCGGTGAAGTAGACATAGAGTGTGGTAGTCACGCAGTTTGTCCGGCCGCAGCCACCCTAGCTCGGAGTGTGAAGCGCTAACATGATCATATCGGCAAATGTTGCAGGTGTAACGCACACAGGCATTCATGGTTAGGTCTAGCCGTCTTTTGTTTTCACTACTCATGCCTTGTTGAATCACATCACAATAGTGGAGGTTCGGTAGAACGAGTGCTTGCACGAGCTGGCGTTTCAAGTCCTGTGGAAATATGTTCCGAAACTTTTTGAGAGCACAGAGACAAGTAGACGTCTTTCGGCATACTGCGACTGTATTCTACGCCCAGTTGAGATGGTCGTCCAAAGTTACACCCAAGTTCTTCACTGTTTTCTGATATGGTATTGGAGTACCGTCGAGCAGAATAGGAGGTAGCCATTCGCGGAAATCTGAACTTATTAATTTCTGATGGGCTATTAAGATTACTTGCGTCTTTTTTGCATTTAATTTAAGCCCCAGGTTTTTCGCCCATGTCACTACTGAAGACAGATCATCGTTCATCAGAGCGATTGGTCTCAAGCTACACAAGACCGAGTAAAACGTAGCATCATAATGATGAAACATTTCGAACCTGAATTTTCCAGTCTTGTGAAATATTTTGAAGACATGTTGCATAAGAATCGGTACCTGTCAAACCCATACAGCCCCTCAGAACTCATCCGCATTTGCTTAATCAAGTTACCTGAACATTTACGACACATTATTTTGGCGGGACGTTGCAAATACGACATTGAAGCTTTTCAGGGACTGTTACAAGAATTGGAAATTGACACTGACAATCGCGGAACTCGAAAACAGGAGCACAACAATTACAGATCACATCCGTCACAATTCCGCGATGACAGAAATAATAACTGGACACGACAAGGCTATTCTTACAACGCAAACCGTGACCAAAACAGACACCACCCGTATGACAACCGTTGGCAGAGTAGTAAGATCGCAGTTCCGAGGAAACGTTAGCGACAGCCTCAGACATTTGCACAAGCCCCGCCCATTTACCCCCCCCCCCCCCACACCTACCCCCCGCCACACCATCCAAGAGTGCATCAATATGATCTTTGGTAGTCCTCGTCGCTGATGTGTTTTTGTTCGTCGTTTTTTGTTTTACCGCGGTTGTTCATACTAGCAGTGTTGTGATATTAGTACTTCTTAGCAGTTTGTGTAATACTGACAAAATGAAACATAGTTATGCGCTCTCAATAAAGTTATCATACACGAGGTACCTAATCTTGACTGTTGTGGCCAACTGCTGTCAAAACTGATACCGATCAGACATTAAAGTACGATAAGATGTGTTGGAATGACACTGACGAAATTATGTACGTATGTTTAACAATAGGCAGCTCTAAAGCTCTCAAACACTGAAGAAGAACTCAAAGTAATCACGTGTCTGCTATAAGCAAGCAGTCATAAGAGTTCACAAGTAAAAATTCACCCATTACAAAGGCAAATATTAATGAAGAATGTCACTGTATAAAATCTGACTGCTTGAATTACGCATTTCTACATTAGCCCACTCTTATATTCTTTAGTCTGAATGAGGTATTCAGAAACAAAGCAAGACATCGACTTTGCCTTGTTTATGCACAACATTGACTTTAGACAATCGAGATAATGGACAGCCCTCTTGGCGATACTATCAAATATTTCCCAACAGAATTTCTTACACTACGCGATGTGACGGAAATTTGCGCTCACTGCAGTTAACAAATATAAGATTTTTTGATATAGTGCAGATGAAAGCTCATGAAATAAAAAAGACAGGGTGGATACCGTTTTAATTTTTCTTTCTTATTGATGATTTTTCAACTCGTATATTCAATGAACATATTTCTAATTCTTTTCACAATGGTACCGGAAAAACTGTATTTCGTACTAACTACTGATTTCCTTCCTTGTTATGTCTGCCATATCTGTGATACTTTGATGTTGGAACATGCGGCAGATCATGGGCGGAGCTTAGGATATGGATTGGTTTGGAGGGAGGGGGGTAATTGGGCGGGACTTGTGCACCGTCCGGGGCTGTCGCTAGTGTTACGTACTTCCGTAGTAATGAATATGACAGAGATAACCATAGAAACAGACAATATGGGAACCAAAGCATTTATTATCAAGGGAGACAGAATAACGTAAGACGCAACAGTTCAGCGTCCAGCTACGATTCAGGGAGAAGTTCTCCACCACGCGACCGATAAGAAATCAATTACAGAAACTACCGACATGACGACAGACGATATAATCGTACGACAGACCTGAATTGCATCAGAACTGGCGGGATTCAAACAGACCAGGGCCCTCTCGACAAGGTGAATTTGTAGAAGTTAGGTCTCCTAATCCTAATAAAGACGCGCGCCAACAAAGAGTCGGACAATGACTCGCACCGCGGGCAGCCACGTGCGCCCTCTGGCTCAAAGAAAAATAGCATAGACACTAACCTAGAGAAAAAATTTAGCATTCCTTATCGACGTACACAACATGATAATTGCTTTGAAGTTGAAGCTCTGCACACTAGAAAGGGTTAAAGATTGCACCACATTTCACGTATAAAACAGTTTATTGAGAGGTAATCAGTTTTTTAACTTAGTATTTGTCATAAAACTTTTCACTTCACGTTACTAGTATGCTTTGTCAGTCTTAGAAACTGTTAACATGCAACAATGTTTGAAGTTAAATATCCAGCCAAGAACAAAGAGAATGTATTTAAACAGAAATTACGAATGCATTGTGATAGGGAACAGCCGACACAGTGTTATTGTCTGTACATTCTTGCTTATGAGTTGCACGATTACGTAACGACTATAAGGCTTACATACTTAGAACATATACTGCTAATGAAATATTAATGCAACATTTGGTCTACTTGGAAAGACATTCTTTACTTAAAGTACTTTCTGTGAGATTAAAGATGACATAGTATTTGGTTTCTTTGACAGCTACACGATTGTATCACGACGCTGCTAATGTGTGACAAAATTTACATTGTTGCTTTTGCGCTGCATCTGTTTTATATCTGCACAGTTTTTCTGATTTCATCTGGAAAGGAAAACATGTTTTAGTAGTAACTTCTGTGGCATAGCTACAATGAGACAGACTTTTCCGTAGCACAACAATATGTTACAGTACAGTACTTTCTTCATCACGGCAATAAGCGTAATAACTACGATATCTATACGCATAGCATTTAACTTTTGTTTATCATGAGGTAAGTACATTGATTTCTGCAGAACGTATCTTTCGGAGGACGATAACTACGACACTTCCGCAGAATTATCTTACAGCAAGACGCACATTTAGCGCTAAAGGACAAGTATTTGAGTGATTAATTTTGTACTTAAAACAATTATTTTTAAAGATTTTTGAATTACAATGATACAAAGGTTTTCCGTGATACATTTCATTCGATTGCTGTAATCTGTAACACCTGAGGGCATAATTACATTAATCCTCAGGGTGGTACACGCTTACTTTGTGTACCATGTGTCTGGCAAGCATAAGGAGCCCTAGCTAATATGGTATTTGCTTAGACAACTTTACTCATGGGTACAATATTTCTCTAACACATAAATTACACGGATATCTGATCATTTAACTGAGAGAGACAAACATATATATTACTACGCCAGTGACTTATGTTTACGCAATTACATAGTTGGTTAACTTCACATTTATGAAATTGTTTTTGTCTGTACTTTGTGAACTGCTCATATTTTTTTCGGAACCATTGCGATACTATGAGAGCTTTGAATGATGTATTTGGTATGAGATCATGATTTTTAAGGCACGTTTGAAGTAGATGACACTATTGAAATGAGCAGAGAATTTTTTTTCAGGTTTTGAAATTATTGGAGGAAGCTACGACGATTTTGAGATTTAGCTGAGGTTTTATGATGTTATTATTACTACGACGATGTGTATTGTGCTGTTGAGGTATGTTTATGATCAATAAGCTGATGATATATGAGGAATTTAATTATGCAATATATTTATTATGGTGAAATAGTGAATTCGTGGTGGTGAATATGTACATGTGTAATAAGGTAAGGAATAAAGAGTAGTGGTTAGGGACTCTGATTTGTGAAAAGGATGTTGGAAACCAAGAATCGTACTTTAAGAGTTATGAAATGTGTGCACATATGTAAATGTTAGTTACCACAATGCTGACAAAACTTTTTGGACACTGTTACATATGAAATTTTGTTTCTACACACTTCTAATGTAAATTTCTAACCTTTGAATTTTTTTATTTTATATGCGACTGTCGCTATAGTGGAAACTGCTGCCGTAAATACACTCCTGCAAATGGAAAAAAGAACACATTGACACCGGAGTGTCAGACCCACCATTCTTGCTCCGGACACTGCGAGAGGGCTGTACAAGCAATGATCACACGCACGGTACAGCGGACACGCCAGGAACCGCGGTGTTGGCCGTCGAATGGCGCTAGCTGCGCAGCATTTGTGCACCGCCGCCGTCAGTGTCAGCCAGTTTGCCATGGCATACGGAGCTCCATCGCAGACTTTAAAACTGGTAGCATGCCACGACAGCGTGGACGTGAACCGTATGTGCAGTTGACGGACTTTGAGCGAGGGCGTATAGTGGGCATGCGGGAGGCCGGGTGGACGTACCGCCGAATTGCTCAACACGTGGGGCGTGAGGTCTCCACAGTACATCGATGTTGTCGCCAGTGGTCGGCGGAAGGTGCACGTGCCCGTCGACCTGGGACCGGACCGCAGCGACGCACGGATGCACGCCAAGACCGTAGGATCCTACGCAGAGCCGTAGGGGACCGCACCGACACTTCCCAGCAAATTAGGGACACTGTTGCTCCTGGGGTATCGGCGAGGACCATTCGCAAAGGTCTCCATGAAGCTGGGCTACGGTCCCTCACTCCGTTAGGCCGTCTTCCGCTCACGCTCCAACGTCGTGCAGCCCGCCTCCAGTGGTGTCGCGACATGCGTGAATGGAGGGACGAATGGAGACGTGTCGTCTTCAGCGATGAGAGTCGCTTCTGCCTTGGTGCCAATGATGGTCGTATGCGTGTTTGGCGCCGTACAGGTGAGCGCCACAGTCAAGACTGCATATGACCGAGGCACACAGGGCCAACACCCGGCATCATGGTGTGGGGAGCGATCTCCTACACTGGCCGTACACCTCTGGTGATCGTCGAGGGGACACTGAATAGTGCACGGTACATCCAAACCGTCATCGAACCCATCGTTCTACCATTCCTAGACCGGGAAGGGAACTTGCTGTTCCAACAGGGCAATGCACGTCCGCATGTATCCCGTGCCACCCAACGTGCTCTAGAAGGTGTAAGTCAACTACCCTGGCCAGCAAGATCTCCGGATCTGTCCCCCATTGAGCATGTTTGGGACTGGATGAAGCGTCGTCTCACGCGGTCTGCACGTCCAGCACGAACGCTGGTCCAACTGAGGCGCCAGGTGGAAATGGCATGGCAAGCCGTTCCACAGGACTACATCCAGCATCTCTTCGATCGTCTCCATCGGAGAATAGCAGCCTGCATTGCTGCGAAAGGTGGATATACACTGTACTAGTGCCGACATTGTGCATGCTCTGTTGCCTGCGTCTATGTGCCTGTGGTTCTGTCAGTGTGATCATGTGATGTATCTGACCCCAGGAATGTGTCAATAAATTTTCCCCTTCCTGGGACAATGAATTCACGGTGTTCTTATTTCAATTTCCAGGAGTGTATTTTAGTAAAGAAGGTAGATGACCTTGACGTAATGTTCTGTGGAGGCCCATCTGAGCGACAGTCACCTGAAAAAAGCCCTTAGTGTGTGCCTTTCGGAGGCATAGGAGCAGGAAAAAGGAGGCCATTATCCTCGCTATTGACATTTCTTTGTAGAAAGCATCGCAAGTACAACATGCTCAAACTTAAAAACAATTGATTACACTGCGGAGCTCTTAATTTATGATGTTTAGTAAAATGCCTAATGAAATGATGAGAAACATTTTAAATCTATTGTCTTTCTAGTTGAGAGATTTTTTTACCGCCTGTGGAGACACCATTTGCCTAGTGAATGGCGTTCATGCCTTGCTTTATGTATTTATTTGCTCATTTTGTTTCATATCTAGTGTCTAGCTGCACTGCAGCATTGGTTAAAATAAAATGTAATAGATGTGCTAATGTAAATATTTTCTGTCTACAGATCCATCAAACAATAATTTTATGATCTACTTTTAAAAAAAAAAGGAACACAAATAGACATATCCCATCACAGGAATTGCATAAATAATTTCTTAACGATTTGGTAGCTTGTTTCATAGATTTATTTATCGTGATTCCTCACTCTAGTGTTAAGTTCTGACGTGGGTGTTAGACATGGCCATCTTTACTGTAATATTTTTTCTGCTTAAGCTTTGTCATGTTTAGATATAAGTTATAGATTTGCTGCTGCTGTTTGCTAGGCATAGTGCTACTCAATTTGACTTTGTATTACTCTGTTAAGCCAGTTTTACTACTGATTTATTTTTCTTGTTTGTTGCACATTGCCTTATATTAGTTGTAATATTGCAACTGCTTTGCTAATTTATATTTCTTGCTGCCTGATTTGCACAATTTGCATTTTTTGTCTTTGCTGTTTGCGTTAATTGTTTTGTGCTGCTGCATTGCCTCATCCCTTAGTTTAGAATCTGAGCTCAGTAGATATAAGTCAGCTTAAGGGTTGGGGGGTAAGCTGTATAAGAGAATGAGTGGTGATGAAATGAAATGAAGTTTTGGGTTGGACTGCAGTACCAAACGTCACACTGAAAACAAGTCCTGCCTGTTTTTTTGGTGTTATTCCACTATGTTTCTGTGTACCTTGTGAATTTGTGTTCTTCCTGTCTATATGTGTTTATCTGATGAGAGTTATGTAGTAGAATTTTTCCAATAATCTGTTAATTACTTTGTAAAGATGTTTAGACATTATTTATTCTGTTTTGTTTTAATGCTCACGTGTTAAGTTGACCTTTTATGTATTTACTTATCTCATAATTCCTGTAACACTGATGTATAAGTTATTTCGATTCTTTTGTAAGGCCTGCATTACTACAAATGTTATCTGTGTTGTTATGTTCTTTAATGATGTATTTTTTACCTTTGTAATTGTATTCTTATGCTGTAAATTTATAATTGTATAGACACCAGTTCTTCAAATTAAGTTTCAGTCCACTGCACACGTTTCTGTTCGCCATAGTAGATGCACAATAGATGAGAAGTTGGGACTGTTAGTGTTTGCATGTGTATTGATAATTCAGCAAGGGACTGGTCAACAGCATTGCTGGTTCTATGGACATACCAAACAGTTTGTGAGTGCACAAGTGGTGGTTTTTGGACTTGCTATATAGTACAAGACTCTCCGATGGTGATTGTGCACCTGCACAGTCGCAACAGATGCCTGCTGGCCGTCTCTACAAGGACTGAAGTGGGTCTGCACCTTTAATGGCCCACCGACACCATAATTTCTACAACGACTGCAGTGGGTTTGCACCTCCGGTGGCCCACCAATACCAAAATCTCTACCAGGACTACAGTGGGTCTGCTCTGTGATGACCTACTTACAAATATTCTTCAAAACTTCAACTGACTCTGATGTGGGTTTGCTCTGTTGTGGCCCATTACCTGTCTGCATATCAAGAGTCAGCATTGTCTTCCCGTTTGAAGGACAATACTACTTCTTCAAGACAGCATTGAAATCCACTATTTCCGTGTGCATTTTCTTTTACTGCTCAGACTTTGAGAAAAACACTGCAATTTTACTGTGATGGACGATCAGGACTATCTTTACGGACTGTGAGAAAATTTTAGCTTTTGACCAACATTGTATCAATAAGTGTGTGCATTTGATTTCTTTGCTATTGTAATTGTGGAAAAAAATTTAAAAATATGTATTGGCCAGTGCTTAAAACAGTTTGTAAATTATTTTCTGGGGAGCTTGGGGGCTATGTAAGAAGGCTGTTTACCTTCTTATATTAGTAACGCTACCGCCACGGAGCGCTCTGTATGAAAATCACAAGCTGTGCAGTGTTCAGTCTGTGGCTGGGTGGCATTGTTGGAATTTGCTATTGTCGGGTTGGGCAATTGGCTGTTAACAGCACGTAGCGTTGCGCCGTTGGAGGTGAGCCGCCAGCAGTGGTGGATATGGGGAGAGAGATGGCGGAGTTTTGAGATCGGATGATCTGGACATGTGTCCATCAGAGACAGTAAATTTGTAAGACTGGATGTCATGAACTGCTATATATATTATGACTTCTGAACACTCTTAAGGTAAATACATTGTTTGCTCTCTATCAAAATCTTTCATTTGCTAACTATGCCTATCAGTAGTTAGTGCCTTCAGTAGTTTGAATCTTTTATTTAGCTGGCAGTATTGGCGCTCGCTCTAGTGAGGTAGTTCGAGTAACGAAGATTATTGTGAGGTAAGTGATTTGTGAAACGTATAGTTTAATGTTAGTCAGGTCCATTCTTTTGTAGGGATTATTAAAAGTCAGATTGCGTTGCGCTAAAAATATTGTGTGCCAGTTTAGTGTTGATCAGAATAAGTAAAGAGAGTAATGTCTGAGTACGTTCAGTTTTGCTCAGCTGTTTGAAAAGCAAATAACGTGAGGGATTTACCAGCACAGTCAAACATTAATTTTTCTAAGGGGACGTTTCACAATACGCCAGTCACTACTCTTGATGATCTGTGGCATCGTGTTGAAGCTGCTTGGGCAGCTGTACCTGTACACGCCATCCAAGCTCTGTTTGACTCATCGTGTTGAAGCTGCTTGGGCAGCTGTACCTGTACACGCCATCCAAGCTCTGTTTGACTCAATGCCCAGGCTTATCAAGGCCGTTATTACGGCCAGAGGTGGTTGTTGTGGGTACTGATTTCTCAGTATCTATGCACCCAAACTGCGCTAAAATGAAATCACATGTGAGTTCTAGTACAATATATTTGTCCAATAAATACCCATTTATCATCTGCATTTCTTCTTGGTGTAGGCCAGTAGTGTATTTTCATTAATAGTACAGACACATCATCGACAGGGAAGTCGTTCTCAAAGAAAAAAGAAGAAAGGTCAGGCTTTCATAGCTGAAGTGCAAGGTAAGTAGTATGCAAGAAACGTAGTAGCAAAGTGCAATAGGAAATATAGGAAAGTAAGATGTAAAAGGTCGGTTCAAGCATGCTGCAATTAAATGTTGTGCACTAATACATTTACCGACAATCGGCATGAGTTTCGAATCATCTAACATATCGGAGAAATGTAGGCAAATGCTATGAGGGTCTACTAGCAACGAGACGATTCTAGATAGCAACCACCTACATGTTTCCAGCGAGTGTTCCAAAAACACATACTTGTAGGAACAAATGAAGCACTGTAGTTTTCACGTCACTATACAGCCCTTTTGGCAATAATCAGTGCAGGCAAAAGGCGAAAGTAACCACCAAAGTAATTTTCTGAATGAATTGCTTCCTACTTTTTGTGGTGTCACCGCCAGACACCATACTTGCTAGGTGGTAGCCTTTAAATCGGCCGCGGTCTGTTAGTATACATCGGACTCGCGTGTCGCCACTATCTGTGATTGCAGACCGAGTGCCGCCACACGGCAGGTCTAGTCTAGAGAGCCCCACTTGTAGAGCCGACTTTGTTAGCGATGATTCACTGTCTACATACGCTTCCATTTGCAGAGACGATAGTCTCTACTTTTTGTGGTGTCACCGCCAGACACCATACTTGCTAGGTGGTAGCCTTTAAATCGGCCGCGGTCTGTTAGTATACATCGGACTCGCGTGTCGCCACTATCTGTGATTGCAGACCGAGTGCCGCCACACGGCAGGTCTAGTCTAGAGAGCCCCACTTGTAGAGCCGACTTTGTTAGCGATGATTCACTGTCTACATACGCTTTCATTTGCAGAGACGATAGTTTAGCGTAGCCTTCAGCTACGTCATTTGCTACGACCTAGCAAGGCGCCATATTCAGTTACTATGTATCCTGAAGATACAATATTGTGAATCATGTACCGCCAAGAGCGACGTTCATCATTAATGGATTAAAGTATCAAACTAATTACATCCGCTTCCTGAATTCTAATTCCTTGTCATGTTCCAGACCTCACGTCAGTATAGTTCTTCCCTCCTCACGCCAGCCTGCGTGAGCTAAACCTCGTGCATTTCGGCCTCCACTAGTAACACGTTGTTGGCTCTTCTGCCAACACAACACTTTTAACTCAGTTTTCCCTCAATACCATTGTTATTATCAATGTCAATTCTTACTCCATTACTTACTGTGCTGGAGCTGGCTTACCGAATGAGGTATACTTTACTTCACATTAAGTTTTGACAGGTACACCTCGAAAATGCAGCTAAGTCAGCTAGGAGCGTGGCTTCAGAGCTATCCTAATTTCATACATTTTATTTGCCATGTATAGTAGGTATTTGCACTGAGATGACACAAGTTATGGGATAACGATATGTACATGTACAGATGGCAGTACTATCGCATTCACAAGGTAGTGCATTGGCGGAGGTATCATTTATACTTAAGTGATTCACGGGAAAGCCTTCCGACGTGATTGTAGTCGCACGACGGGAATCAACAGACTTGGAACATGGAGTGGTAATTGTAGCTAGACCCACAGTGTCAAGAGAGCGCCGAGATACCAAATTTCTGGCATTCCCTCTCACTACGACCAACACGGTGGTCCATAGCCTTCGCGTAACGACCAAGAGCAGCGGAAATTGCGTAGAGTTGTCAGTGCTACCAGGCAAGCAACAATGCGTGGAATAATCCCTGAAATCAATGCAGGACATACGGCAAACACGTCCGTTAGCACAGCGCAGCGAAATTTGCCGTTAATGGGATATGGCAGCAGACGACAGCGCAAATGCCTTTGCTATTCAGCTTGACATGGCTTGCAGCGCCTCAGCAGAGCTCGTGACCATATCTGTTAGGGTCTAGACCGAAGCATGGTCACATGAGTCCCTATTTCAGTTGTAGGAGCTCGTGGTAGGTTCGAGTGTGTCGCAGATTTCACGAAGCCATGAACCTAATGTATCAACGGGGCACTGTGCAAGCAGGTGGTGACTCCATAATGGTGTGGATTGTATTTACATGGAATAGGCTGTTGTCTCCAGGTCCCACTGAACCGATCATTGACTGGACATGGTTATGTTCGACTACATGTTCTTAAAAAACGATCGAACTTATGGGCCGGCCGGGGTGGCCGAGCGGTTATAAGCGCTACTGTCTGGAACCGCGCGACCACTACGGTCGCAGGTTCGAATCCTGCCTCGGGCATGGATATGTGTGATGTCCTTAAGTTAGTTAGCTTTAAGTAGTTGTACGTTCTGGGGCACTGATGACTTCAGAAGTTAAGTCCCATAGTGCTCAGAGCCATTTTCAAATTTTTGTGACTGACAATGCCCCAAGTCACCGGGCCACAATTGTTGGCGACTGGTTTAAAGAACGTTCTAGGTAATTCGAGCTAATAATTTGAGATCGCCCCACATGAATTCCATAGGACATTTATGGGACATAATCAAGAGACCAGTCTGTGTACGAAAGCCTGCACCAGCAACACTTCCACAATTATGGATGGCTATAGGGACAGCGTGGTTTAATACCCCTGCAGGAGACTTTCAAATGGTTCAAATGGCTCTGAGCACTACGGGACTTAACATCTGAGGTCATCAGTCCCCTAGAACTTAGAACTACTTAAATCTTCCGGATACATTTTACTGACATTATAGAACAACGGGCCTTTATATCAACTGAATATAATTACTGATAACTGCAACCAGATACTTATTAAATATTCCTTTATTTCAAGTACTAGTTTACGATCCTTTTTAGGCTCATCTTTAGATGTGAAAATAAGTTCACTCATTGTGTTGGTTAGCGGAGTATCACTGTATAACTATATATGGGGCCACTTACCACTGTATAATTATATATTTTTATTTTTATAATTATATTTTATGATTTTGGTGGGGGTGTCTTTAAATATTGTTGGCTAGCATGATCTTTTTTAATTAACTTATACCACGATAACACTTGTACGGACATCGGCTGCCACGAGTTACGTACGATATACTACTTTTTAAACACAACGCGCGACTCACCGCCTTCTAATAAATAGTTTGCGTGAGCGCTGCTATTTAGAAAAGAAAACATGCGCATTCTTACGCAAACTGTAACTATTAATGTGGGTCACAGGAACTATTGGTTACTTATGTACCAAATGTCACAAAGATTAACTGAGATATTGTGGAGATAATTGTATGGAATGATTTTCAATATTTTTTGTTCGTTATTGGCAAGGCAAAACAGGAGAGAATCATCTACCGTTAAGCGGCCAAAATGGTACATAATGAACTCATTCAGTGCTGTGAATTTCAGTAAATGAAATCTGTCACTACTCTTTTTAACTTTGAAATTAATGAAAGATCAAAACTGAGAAGTCTCTTACATTTACATTTAATATGTAACATGAAATTTTAATTGTAGCAGATAGCGTAACGGCAGACCAAATGCTGCTAGGAAATAAGAGCTTCCCGCAACTCGAACTTCTTAACAACTTGGTTAATGAGAATTAACGGTTGCGACCATGAGAGGTGACAACTAAGTCAATAATACACAATTACTAATAACAATTTCTATTATATTTTCAAAAAGACAGAAAAAACATTAATTATCATCCAGAGCTACAATGGTAGCCTACCGCTAAACAGCCGGCCGGTGTGGCCGTGCGGTTCTAAGCGCTTCAGTTTGGAACCGCGTGACCGCTACGGTCGCAGGTTCGAATCCTGCCTCGGGCATGGATGTGTGTGATGTCCTTAGGTTAGTTAGGTTTAAGTAGTTCTAAGTTCTAGGGAACTGATGACCTCAGAAGTTAAGTCCCATAGTTCTCAGAGCCATTTGAACCATTTTTCAATCGCTAAACAAAACAAAAACAGGAGAGAGAGTTCTTCACGGCCTATGTTACACAGAGATTATACAAAAAGCTGTTCGTTGTTAACTACATCGATATCTGATAATAACAGTTTACGTTCTTTACTATTTGTTATACATCGCGCAGACGTACTTGGTCTTTAGATAATTTATGGTTCACAAGTCGCATCAAAAAAATTTCTTTCCCCTTTCTCCAAATGTCCATTTATGTGACGTACAGTCACAGGAGGTTGCTTTTATGTGAAAGGAAGGTAGGAAACCTTTTAATGTATCGCCTTGTGCGTTAGTTAGTGATACGTTTTATTCGAAAACAGAATTTCTGTACTTATTTTGTAACACAACTACCTTCGCTAGACTCATCGGGATGCGTATGTATGTGCCCAAACAAGGATTCTAGCAAACAGAGGGACAATTAATAATTAATAGTCCATCCATCTAATTAAAGATTCGTGGCCAATTCCCAGTGGGAATCTAAAGGGTGAAAAGTTTTTGAACTCTTAATTTTCCTCAATAAAAGGAGAAAGGAGATCTAAATAAAGAGATTCCTGAGGCGCTGAGGAAGTTAAATCTGAAATTAGATTTCAGTTGCGGCCATTCAGAGAAGAAAATGATTACTCGCTCAGAATGTCGGCAACCGTTCGAAAGTACATAAAGTTTCAAACGGTTTCTTCTCTGTCACGTTAGAGAATCTGAATGTAGGGACAGAAGTTTTCTTTGAGAGTTGGAACTGAGGTGGAGTAACTTTTTTGTCTACAAAAGACGTGGTCACTTCCCTTTGCCACAGTAAGTAGTGTTTTTGCGCTCCGCCCCTTCGTGTGGTTGAAATGGCCCTCTTTTTCTGTATTCGGAATATTACTAAACTGCCACGTTTCCTCGGATGCCCGGCGTCCGTCACTGGCAACATTCACTCACGCACTCATTCGCTCATCAGTTTGCTGTTCATCGCTTCATTGATATGCTCTATATTACTTGGTATTGGTTTATGGTAAGTGAAGGCTGCTCTCGGTTCATGCTTATAACTCTATTCTGAGAATACTTGCTGTCACACTGACGTCGCCTATCTTATTCGGCGCTCGCGTCCATGTGGAGCCTCTGGCGAACCATCGACAACGCCAGCTACGTTGTGCGAACTTATCCGAATCAACCCGTACCTCGATCACGATGACATCGGTTCCGTACGCTCTCTCTAGCATCGTAGAAACTATTCATGTTATCTCTCCCTGACCCAGCACCTGTGTAAGTCTCGTTTAAATCCTTCTTTGCATATTTCTATGCAGTTAGTACTTAGCTTTGGTTCAGGTCGCTACTGATATATGCTACATTACTTGGTATTGGTTTATGGTCAGTGAAGGCTGTTCTCGGTTCATGCTTGTAACTCTATTCCCAGGATACATAGTATTGTTAATCTTTAAATTCTAGTTGTAACTGGAGCGTCCTCCCTCACTCTCCTAATTAATCAGGGCCCCTAGGAAATAGGTAATAAGTCGATTCTTAGTACGGTTGGGGTCGATCAGATCGTTTATTTAAAGCGCAGCGCTGTGTTAATGCTACCTAATCTGCAGACAAGAGGAAGCAGCTGTTTAGAAACTGCCATCTGGAGGTGACTGCTAATAACACAGCGATATCTAAGTTAGCATCCGCCTGGCAGCTTCCATTTACAGTGCCTGTAGGCCACAGAATTAAGAACTGTTCACTACAAACACTTAGCAGTATACCGCTTACAAACTTACCATATAATTGAAACTCTACACTGTTTCTTATCTTGTCACAGTTAAACAACTTCCACCAGACGCCAGAATGCTGGAAACATAAATACGCAAACTTTTTCATGCCTGAAGATAAGCTTGAAAAGGCCAGAAAACTTAGTTAGAAAAGTGAGTGGTTGTAGTTAAGTACATTTATATTCAATACTCCCTTTTGTTTCTTGCAAATAAAGTTCTATGTACAATACTCTTAGTATAACGTCAAATTAGCGGTTGAAACAGTATTGTTAACAAGGAAGTATCTCTTTGCTTTGGCTTTACTTCCTTATATCAGCTGCTTTGCCTGTTCTTTAGTGATTGTGATAGAACAGTAATTTAGTACAAAGTAATTACGACTTAAAAGAAAACAAGGTGTTGTGAAGTGACTTTGTAAAGCGTACATAGTTGCACATAATTTGATTCCTACGTAATTTTATTACTATACCACGCCTTCTACTCTTTCTCATTATATGAGCCGTGGTGCGGGAAAATTCTCTGCTGTCTTCATGCATGACTGGAGAAATGCATCCATAATAATAGTTTATTTCTTAGAACTAGGTCAAATGGTTCAACACCAATTTACTAATCGCTGGCAAAACATTTACCCGAACGTGTGGTCTCCTAACAAGCAACAGTTTAAGATTCAGTTAAAATATCAAAAATGCACTCATTGGAAACAACCTCAGGTAATCGTTTGTCATAAAAAAAGATATTGCTCTCTCGCACTCATCGCAGGTTCACATGGAAAGCATGCCTTTCTAATAATCACTGTTAACTGTGGTAAAACAATGATGACACAGTGGAAAAGTAGCACTGCCGAAAATGGAACTGAAAGTCTACGAAATACTTAATAAATAAAAATGCACTATGAAAGGGAAATACAACACAAGATGATCCTGTGTCACAACGGGGCTACAGTAAACCTTTATCCCAAGGTCAGACACAAATGTTCTGACGAGCACATCTGCTCACTTACGCTGCTCAGCCAGAAGCGATTCGGAATTCCCCCCTCCCCCCTCCAACCGTTATCGAGACAGTTGCTCTGATCTTAAGAGTAAGGGAGAGGGGGCGGTGGACAGAGTTGTTGAGTCCGAAGTGACGAGCCAGAATCTTTTGTTCCTCTCCCAACTTTTTATCCCTACTCGAGCCTGTCGTCTTCTTTGTAGTGTCTGCCACTACGACGTGCCGAGAACGGTTTCTCTGTTCGAAACGTAAAGCGGAAAGATTCATTTGCCCATCAACTCTCTCGCGCCAAGCTTCACTTTTTTATACCGCCTCATGACTTGTCCCCTCCTCTGCGGGTTCTAAACACCGTTATGTATAGAATGGTTCCTCAGTTTATAAAAAAAGGAGGGCGGGGGAGGGGGGGGGGCGGAAATGAGATAATTTTTAGTCTGAAACTCCCATATAGCTCTCCTGCCCGTTTTATTTATTTATTTACACGTCAAGTTCCGTAGTACCAAACTGAGGAGCAAATCTCCAAGGCCATGGAACGAGTCAGTACATGAAATTACAACATAAAAGTAATAACAGACAAAAATCAAATGTGTATGAATCCGGAAAAAGTCAAGCCATACGTTTAAGTGAACTAAATCAGCAATACGACATGAATCAGCCTACTTTTTCAAGGAACTCCTCGACAGAACAGAAGGAGTGACCCGTGAGGAAACTCTTTAGTTTCGATTGGAAAACGCAGGGATTACTGCTAAGATTTTTGAATTCTACGGTAGCTTATTGAAAATGGATGCAGCACTATAGTGCACACCTTTCTGCACTAGAGTTAAGGAAGTCCGATCCAAGTGCAGGTTTGATTTCTGCCGAGTATTAACTGAGTGAAAGCTGCTTATTCTTGAAACTGTAAAAACGTAGTGTTACTGTGATTTAGCGTTAGTTTATTTTCTACAGGCCATGTACTTAAGTCATGAACTGCACTATTTGAAACCGAGTCAATGTTGCACACAACATCCTTTACTACCTATCTAGTGTCACCAGCAAACAGAAATATTTTAGAATTACCCGTAATACTAGAGGACATATTATTTATATAAATAAGGAACAGGAGTGGTCACGACACTGATCCCTGGGGCACCCCCCCCCCCCCCCCCCCCACTTGACAGTACTCCACTCAGACCCACATGACAACCATTCTCAACATTGTGAAAAACGATCTTTTGCTGTATGTTGATAAAGAAAGAGGTGAACAAATAGTGAGTTGCTCCCCATATTCCGTAAAAGTCCAACTTCTGGAGCAACATTTTGTGATCAACAGAATCAAACGGCTTAGTTAAATCAAAAAATATGCCTATCGTTCGAAACCTTTTGTTTAACCATTCCAGTGCCTCACAGAGACAAGAGCATTTTCAGTTGTAAACGACTTCTAAACCAGAACTGTACATTTGATAGCAAACTTGTTATACAAAATGATCAATTATCCTTACACATACAGCCTTTTCCTTTAGCAAACACTCATGTCATAGAAATTGGTCTAAAATTGTCTACATTATCCTTTTCTCCCTTTTTAAAAAGCGGCTTTGCTACTGAATAATTTAATCGTTCAGGAGACTGACCATTCCCAAACGAAAAATTACAAATGTGGCTAAATACAGGGCTAACATGTGCAGCACAGTACTTTAATATTCTCCTAGGATACTCCTCCATATCCATGAGAGTCCTTAGTCTTCAGTGATTTAATTATTGACTCAATCTCCCCCTTGTCTGTATCACAGAGGAGTATTTCAGACATTAATCTCGGAAAGACATTTGCCAAGAGAGTTATATGATTCCCTGTAGAAACAAAAAATTTTTATTTAATTCTCCAGCAATTCTCAGAAAACGATTGTTACATAACGTACATATAGCGGATTTATCAGTAACAGAAATATTTTTACTACGAATTGACTTTATGTCTAAGAATTTTTAACATTTTGCAGCCCTGTCAGCAACTATGATAAATTAATATGTCAAAAATCTGCCTCATTTGAGAAACGTTACTGGTCTTTACCCAGGTTTCAGTCACAGTAATCTAGCCTTCTTCAGAATCATAAAATAAACTAATACATGACCGTGTCTTATTCTGGCATGTATTAGTTTATTTTATGCTTCTCAAGAAGGCTAGTTCTCTAGCTGAAACCTTTGTAAAGACCAGTAACATTTCACAACTGAGGCGGGTTTTTCACATACTGACTTTATATCGTCGACCTTCATATCGTCAACCAGACACTTCCTTCACAACTGACCATATGATTTTAATTTTATCCTGTGAATTACCTGTTCTATTTGCATATCACATACTCTTTGCCTTCCTAATAACATTTTTGAGCACAATACAGTACTGTTCGTAATGGCCTACTGTAGCTTGATTGCGACTGCTTCTAACATCTTGATGTAATTCCCACTTTCTTGTACATGATATCCTTATCCCACTAGTCAGCCACCCAGACTGCCTTTTACTGCTAGTACCCCTTTTAGAAAGTTCTAATGGAAAGTAACTATCAAAGAGCATGAGAAATGTGTTAAGGAAAGCATTATATTTGTCATCTATGTTATTGGCAATATAAACATCCTGCCACTCTTGTTCCTTGACGAGGCTTAAAAAAGTCTCTATTGCTGTTGGATTAACTTCCCTACATATTTTGTAATTATATGTGACGCATGTTTGAGTACAAAGGCCTTTTAGTGTTAAAATTTGTGCATCTTGATCTGCTAGGCCGTTCACCCTTTCACTAACAGAATGCCCATCTAGTAATGAATAAATATATTTTCTATGGCTGTGCTACGGTTCCTCTGCACCCTAGTTGGAAAAAACACAGTCTGCATCAGATCATATGAATTTAGGGGATCCACCAACATCCTTTTTTCTTGCACCATCAAATACATAATTTATATTGAAGGCACCACATATAACTAATTTCTGGTACTTCCTATAAAGTAAATCCAGAACCCTCTCTAGCTGGAGCAGAAATGCTCTGAAGTCAGAGTTAGGAGACCTATAAACAAAAACAATTAGAAGTTTAGTTTCACTAAATACAGTTGCCACTGCACAACATTCAAATATGTGTTCAGTGCAGTGCCGTGATACGTCTACGGACTCAAATGGGATAGTCTTTTTTTACATAAATAGTCACTCCCCCATCCCGCAAGGAACTCCTTGAAAAACAGCCAGATAATCTGTATCCTGTTAAAAGAAGCCTCGAAATTTTCAAATTATTTAAGTGGTGCTCCCATATACCAATGATTTCAGAGTCAACGTGCCTGTCATAGACCGTTTCCTTCTCTATCTCAGTTGTACGTTAACTTTCAAATATCAATGCAATCATCCAACGACAATGACTTATGGAATAGAGGACTTTAGGAATCAAAACAGCATCCTTAGGAATATGCTGGTCCATTCTCTGTCCGAAGGTCTAGCGCAGTCTTGTAGGGTAAAATTTAGCTTGGCAGAGTCGATAACGAAGCAGACAACATGAGGAATAAGTGTCAAATTAAGTTACATGAAACGAACCGATGGCCACAGTTAAACAATGGAAGTGCAGAAAAGATACAATGAGGCACTGCCGATGTCTCTTATGGCGGCTGAAGCTCTGGGAGAAAAGTGTGAGGGTGTCCACCAGAATATTTCCAGCCACTGCACCACAGCCGCCGGCCTAAAAAATTGCCCTCACGACCGGAGGCAACAGCTGGGCAATAAAGTTCTGCGACGGCGCAGGGTGGCGCCCTGCGGTCCCCCGCCTTATGAAAAATGTTTCGTCCCGCTTCACGCATGCCTTGCCGTTCATTTCACACCGCCGCGCGCCTCCACCTCCATTAGCTATTATAACTGGTGGAATGGCGTAAGCCATATAGGCTTCTTTCCCGTCCTTCCTTCCTTACTCTGTGATGAGACCGACTTCTGTCAGCGATGGTTTCAGACACCGTATTTCACCTCTTCCTTCTAACGTGGTCGCGCCGTTAATATTCTCCTCGGTATCTCGACATTCACAAGATGGTCTAGGGGGGGAGGGGGGGGGGCGACGTTCCTCTCTTTAGTCGCGACAGACCTCCTGTACCTTCTGCTCTCCAAAAACTCCACTGAAATATGCGCCATATACAAGGTTGAAAATATATAGTCCGGAATTCAGAAAATAAAATAACACAGTGGTCTTAGCGTTACACTCCAACAATCTGTCATCGCCAATAGATTGCTTGTAACAAGTAACGTTTATACACTAATGGCCATTATAATTGCTACACCACAAAGATGACGTGCTACAGACCCGTAATTTAACCGACAGGAAGAAGATGCTGTGAATGCAAATGATTAGCTTTTCAGACCAGTCACACAAGGTTGGCGCCGGTGGCGACACCTACAACGTGCTGACATGAGGAAAGTTTCCAACCGATTTCTCGTACACAAACAGCAGGTGACCGGCGTTGCCTGGTGAAACGTTGTTGTGATGCCTCGTGTAGGGGGGAGAAATGCGTATCATCACGTTTCCGACTTTGATAAAGGTCGGATTGTAGCCTATCGCGATTGCGGTTTATCGTTTCGCGACACTGCTGCTCGCGTTCGTCGAGATCCAATGACTGTTAGCAGAATATGGAATCGGTGCTTCAGGAGGGTAATACGGAACACCGTGCTGGATCCCAACGGCCTCGTATCACTAGCAGTCGAGATGCCAGGAATCTTATATGCACTGCTGGAACAGATCGTGCAGCCACGTCTCGATCACTGAGTCAGCAGATGGGGACGTTTCCAACACAACAACCATCTGCACGAACAGTTCGACGACGTTTGCAGCAGCATGGACTATCGGCTTGGAGACCATTGCTGCGGCTACCCTTGACGCTGCATCAAAGTCAGGAGCACCTGCAATGGTGTACTCAACGACGAACCTGGGTGCACGAATGGCAACACGTCAGTTTTTGGATGAATTCAGGTTCTGTTTACAGCATCATGATGGTCGCATCCGTGTTTGGCGACATCGCGTTGAACGCATATTGGAAGCGTGTATTCTTCATCGCCATACTGACGTATCACCCGGCGTGATGGTATGGGGTGCCATTGGTTACACGTCTTGGTCACCTCTAGTTCACGCTGACGGCACTTTGAACAGTGGACGTTACATTTCAGATGTGTTACGACCTGTGGCTCTACCCCTCATTCGATCCCTGCGAAACCTTACATTTCAGCATCATAATGCACGACCGCATGTTGTTGGTCCTGTACGGGCCTTTCTGGATACAGAAAATGTTCGACTGCTGCCCTGGCCAAGCACATTCTCCAGATCTCTCACTAACTGAAAACGTTGGCTAATGGTGGCCGACCAACTGGCTCGTCGCAATACGCCAGTCATTAGCACTGATAAACTGTGATATCGTGTTGAAGCTGCATGGGCAGCTGTACCTGTACACGCCATCCAAGCTCTGTTTGACTCAATGTCAGGCGTATCACGGCCGTTATTACGGCCAGGGTTGGTTGTTCTGGGTACTGATTTCTCAGGATCTATGCACCAAAACTGAGTGAAAATATAATCACATATCAGTTCTAGTATAATATATTTGTCATGAATACCCGTTTATCATCTGCATTTCTTCTTGGTGTAGCAATTTTAATGGCCAGTAGTATAGTTAAATTCATTTTTTCTTGTTATGCTCTTTTTACTCTATTACGTGGTATACTCACATAAAACGGAAGTGCCATATCAGGAACCACCCAGTATGAGATGACCATCACAGGCGCGGATACTGTCTCCTAACCGTTGTGTTAAAGCAACAAATGGAAACCCCCCCGCCCATCGTCAGCTTGAAAGATATCTTGCCATACCTGAATCACATTCTTTGTCGGTTCATTTGTGGCTGAAGGCTGGTTGGAAATTGCCATTTCGTACCTTGATCATGAAGCTTATGACAGAAAGTTAACCATACTTTCCAGATACAGGCGAGCATTCAGCCTCACTTCATTAATTACCAAATCAGCCCCGTTGTCATATTCAATAGCTCACCAGAACGTGATCGCAGGAGTTGGAGAAGTATGGCTCTAGAGAGACGAGATTCTTATAACCTTACTCGAGGGCGCGTATGAACACGTTAACATCAATTTGGCTACCGCATTGAGAAGCGAGATTAATCGCTGAACACTACAGAATGCAACCCAGTGTCGTAACCGACTGTGGCTCTACGCAACGTAAATCTCTGTTTTTGGAGCTATGGCGCCAGCGGTAAATGACGCATGGTATCTCTAGATCTCAGTCCAGTTCCCAGTGATCTGTTACCACAGATCGTGCTGACAGTGTCTTTAGCCGCAGCCCGGGTATCTGGTGTTCTAGTCCATGTACTCGTGAGAGCCAGTCGAACACTCCTACTTCTTCTAGAGGTTTAGTCCTTCTGGAAGGACCTCTCTCCGTTATTTTTGTCACGCTGTTAGTATGTCTGGTCAGCATTCATCCTCAGTCATTTTATTACAGCCGACTACCTGGGCGATCTGTCGGTGTGACACCCCATGTTCATCGTTCCAGTGATTCTACCTTTCTCAAAGTCCGACAGACATTGGAAAGCTGTAGGTTCACCTCCTTAGGACGTGCTGTGCTGAAAAGTGCCAGTAACGTTAGACACTCATGTTCTCACACCATTCTTCATGTTTATGAATAGACTTCTTCTGTACGGACAATAAGTCCACATAAGGATGAACTTTTAATCAACACATCACACTGGCATGGAAACATCGGCCTGCCACACTTTCCAAAGTATAAAGGACCGCTTCATGGCCGAACATACGTTATCGGTCTAAATGCAAGGAAACAGAGTGAACACCATTTTGCATTATTTTCAGTTCGTAATTTTGCTAAGTGGTCTTCAAACTTTCATTACGTCTTAGCAACAGCTGTTCTGAATGATACAACAAAATATTGCATTGAATCATCCCAAAAGATACAAATGAGCGTTAAGCGTTTTTCTCATGTTAGAAATATTTTATGCGGGAAAAGAATGTTCACTAAAATTTATTGTTAAGAACAATCTCTGTCCAAACCAAAGATATTAGGTCTAAAATTATTGCCAATACAAGAGTTGATGGGGAAACTGTTACATCGGAACAACTGGCTTGAGATCGAGACGATTCGCACGTCGAACTGGTGGTCGAACAGTACGACAGGTATTTCGTGTTGAGTGAGGTCACCAAACCGGTGAATGGCAGGCGAATTCCATCGAAACAAAATGGCCATGGATTACGTAATGCTTTGGTGAAGGATCAGAGTGTGTATTTGTATACAGCTATAGAGAAGTTATGAACGGAAAAAAATGTGCCTGTGGAGATACCGATGAATTCAGCGACAACAACAGATAAAACATTAGACCACGTTTCTGCAGAAAAGGTATCCCCAAAATAGTAACGTTTGCATATAGGCATCTTCTTAAACTCATTATATAGAACCATATAAAGGAGTGTGTAGTGATAAATTTATTTCCATCCAGTCCCTATCTAATTGAGAGAATTACAACGGAGTACGGAATATGGCTTCTTCAGTATATTGCATGTCTCGTTACTTACAACGTGCTCCTAAATGAAACTGATGCCATACGATAGAAAATTACCTCTCACATTTTTGTAAGTGGTCTGTGTAATGTGTTTGCATACTATGAGTGCCATAAGGAACAGTTACGTGTATCACCATAGTAATATTACAGCCAGTGCAACTATTTGTAATATATTGTTCGGCTTCAGATTCACTCATGAAATGAGCTCTGATACCATATACAGTCCACGTGTTTGTTTACATTTTTTTCATATCCTGTACGGTTGCTATATTCTGTTAGGTTGATCTACAGACGAAGAGGCAACAGTGATGAACATTTGCAGCACTTGTACTTGTGGTGAGTCGTAGACTTCCATTTTTAAGTGAACAAGAGAAAATGAGGCACGTTTACTGGATACTCTTTTCTTTCGCAAACGTGAATAAACTAAGTATGTAAATTACCTATTTTAGTCTGTTTTTATTTCTTTGTTATCAATTTTCTGTTTTGATGTGCCCCCCCCCCCCCCCCCTACGAGTTTCTCTCATGTGCCAGCCTCTTAGTTTCACTTTCACCATACGTCTGGATCTAATCCAATCTCTGTCTTCTCCTGCAGTTTCTACCCACTACAGCTCCACCTACGACGATGCAAGTTATTCCCTGGTGCTTAATGGTACCGCTTGTTGCCCGTAACATTTTTAACGTTCAAGTTTGCAATAAACCTTACCTATGTGTTCTTTGTTAGCCGACAAGCGTGTGCAATGAGGAAAGAAGCAAGGCATGCCATCGCATCTTGTGTATGTCAACAAAGTGAATGATTATTGAAGTGTCAACGAAACAGAACTGCATATGGTTTGATAAGAAATCTAACGTTAAGTGACAGAAACATTGCAAACAGATAGTTCCTGTGAGTTAGTTTGGGCAACCGGAATAAAATAATAATTTGATCCTTCTACCGACCTCCCAACTCAGATGATACAATTGCTGAAAGACTCAAAGAAAACTTGAGTTTAATTTAAACCACATACCCGACACATACAATTACAGTTGGTGGTGACTTGAATTCACCATCGATATGCTGGCGAAAACACATGTTTAAATCCAGAGGTACGCATGAAATATCGTCCGAAATTGTGATAACGCTTTCTCTGGAAACTGGTTGCGAAAACACACTTGACCTCTTAGCAACAAATAATTCTAAGCTAATAATGAGCATAAAAATGGATACAGGGATTAGGAAACACAGGGTTGTTGTAACGCGATAACAATGGAAATACCATCAATGACAGTGCTTCCAAAGCATAGTTACTAAAGACAGTCTTCTGAAATTCTTCGCAGAAGAAAACGAACCAAATATTCCAGAATTCGAATCAAGAACAGCTGCCTACATGAGTAACTTAGAAGAAGTTATCCTCGGAGTAGTCTTCTGGTCCAGACTGTATACCAATTAGGTTCCTTTCATAATATGCTGATGCAATAACTCCATACTTAACAATTACATACAGCCGTTTGATCGACGAAAGATTCGTACCCAAAGACTGGAAAGTTGCACAGATCACACCAATATTCAAGAAAAGTACCATAGTAGGAGTAATCCACTAAATTACAGGCCCACATCGTTAACGTGGATTTGCAGCAGGATTTTGCAACATATATTATGTTCGAACGTTATGAACTACCTCGAAAAAAGCTGTCTATTGGCACACAGTCATCGTGGATTTAGAAAACATTGATCTTGTGAAACACAAGTAGCTCTTTACACGCATGAAGTGTTGAGTTCTATTGACAACGGATTTCAAATTGATTGCGTATATCTAGATTTCCAAAAGGGTTTCGACACTGTACCACACAAGCGTATTGTAGCGAAACTGCGTCCTAAATCGTCTCAGTTATGTGACTGGATTAGTGATTTCCTGTCAGAGAGGTCACAGTTTGTAGTAGCTGACTGGAAGTCATCGAGTAAAACAGAAGTGATTTCTGCCGTTCCACCAGGTAGTGTTATAGGCCTTTTGCTGTTCCATATATGTATAAATTATTTAGGAGACAATCTGAGCAGCCGTCTTAGGTTGTTTTCAGATGAAGCTGTCGTTTTAGTCTAGTAAACTAATCTGAAGGTCACAACAAATTGCAAAACGATTTAGAAAATATATCTGAATGGTGCGAAAACTGGCAGTTGACCCTAAATAATGAAAAGTGTAGTCATCCACATACGTGCTAAAACGAATCCGTTAAATCTCGGTTACATGATAATGCAGTGAAATATAAATGCCATAAATTCAACTAAATCCCTAGGAATTACAATTAAGATCAATTTAAAATGGAATGAACACATAGAAGATATTGTGGGAAAGGCAAAGCAAAGATTGCTTTTTATTGGCAGAACACTCATAAATTGTAACATATCTGCTAAAGAGGCGGCCTACAATACGCTTTTCCGTCCTCTTGTGGAGTACTGTTGCGAGGTCGGGATACTTACCAGATTGAATTCGCGGAATTCATAGAGAAAGTTCAAAGAAGAGCAGCACGTCTTGTATTATCGCGATGTAGGGGAGAGAATGTCACTGACATGATACAATATTTGAAGTGTACACGATTAAAACAAAGGGGTTTTTCGTTGCGGCGGAATCTTCTCACGAGGTTTCAGTCACCAACTTTCTCCTCCGAATGCGAAACTATTTTGTTGACGCCGACCAACATTGGGAGAAAAGATCATCGTAATAAAATAAGGCCAATCCGAGCTCGCACGGAAAGATGTAGCTGTTCTTTTTTCTTTCGCGCTCTTTTCGAGATTGCCATAGTATAGAATTATTGTGAAGGTTGTTCGATGAACAGGCACTTAAGTGGGATTTGCACAGAAGCCATGTAGATCTAGATGAACCACTAAAATTGAAGTAATCAGCGCCAACATAATTCATGTATACAAAAGCAAACATTGCTTGAACGGCGTCTCATACGAATGAAACGTAATCCCTTTAAATTTCAGATTACTATCGGATCGATTAGCACACCCATAAACGACGCAAGCTGGCACTTTTGATGAAACAACTACGTCTTCACACAATCGAAACACCAGATGCTATGTGGGAAACCACCACGAAAGTCAATACATATCCCCAACGGTCGAATCTGGGCACGGACACATGAGGGAGACGTCACAGGGAAGTACCATCGCTATGAAACTTGGAGGTACAAATACGGTGAACCTAATGTTTTGTACTATACAAGATGGCAAACGTTGGTTTCGAGTTTGTGACGTAATGACAATTCCCTTCTTTTTTTTACTTCCATGTACATGATTCACAACCGTACAATGTTGTTGTCCAACTGTACGAACTCAGATATTTATTTCTGAAATTAAGATCTAAATTCGATGCTGATGGACTTCTTTTGACCAGAAATGCCCTTTTTGCCCGTGATAGTCTTCTTTTTATGCACTCCTCGCTTCGTTCGCCATGTGTTATCTTACTGCAAGACATTAGAATTGCTTTACATCTTCTACTGTGTGATCACCAAGTTTGGTTTAGGTTATTGCTAATCCTATTTCTGCTACTCCTCTTTGCTTTCATCTTTCTTCGATTTGCTCTTAGTCGATGCCCTGTACTCATTAGTCAGCAATTTCATTTAATAGGTCCTGTAAATCTTCTTTCCTTAACTGAGGGCAGCAGTGTCACGGGAAATCTTGTAGTCCTTTCACCCAGACTTTTAATCCATGTCTTGAAACTTTCTTTTATTTCCGTCAGTGGTACTTCAATGTATGTATTGTACAGTATGGGCGAAAGAGTACATCCCGGTGTTCGCCGTTTTTAATCCGAGGACTTCGTTCGCTTTTTAATCAGAGGACTTTGTTCTTGGTCAAACATTCTTACTGTTCCCGTTTAGAACAAATTACTTTATCCAAATATTCCTCCAACTCTTCCAATTATTGAAGTATTTTACCTGTTTCTCCCTATTACTTACTGCTATTTATCTCAGAATTTCGGACATTTTGCACCATTATACGCCATTTTTAGATAGAAAAATCGTGTAAATGTGTTTTCTTAAGTCTCGCTTCCATTATCAAACGCGACGTTGCAACGGCCTCTCTTTACCTTTTCGAAAGCGAAACTGATCACCATCTAACTGATCGTGAACTTTTTCCTGTTCATCTGGATATTATTTTTTCAGCAATTGATATTCATGAGCTGTTAATCTGTTTGGGATTATGCGTTTGCTTATCGCACTTATCTACCGTTGTCATCTATGGGGTTGTGTGCTGGATATTTTTCTGTAAGTGTAATGATATGTCTCCAGTTCATAGATTCAGTACCCCAACATGAATAGTCGTTAGGTTGCCACTGCCACCAGTGACTTCAGAAATTCAGGGAAAGGGTTATCAATCCCTTCCTCGTTATTTTATTGCAAGTCTTCCAAATCCTGTTAAACACAGACGCTATGTCTTCGAGACTAACTTCTCTCTTTATCTATTACGTCAACAAATAGTTCCTCCCTCTCATTATCGTCCTCAATGTACTGTTTTCCACATACCCTCTCTGTCCTCTCCATTTAACAGTTGCCTCAGTGTTGCTTTTAATTTAACTAAAAATTGATTTAGCTTTCCAGTTTAAATGCCTGTACTCCGACGCCCATTTCCTTTTAGAATTCTTTGTATTTTTCACGGAACCATTTCGCCTTGGCTTTCCCGCACTTTTTACTGATTTCATTCCTAAGTGACTTACGTTACTGCATCCCTTTCTCCTTAAATGCTTCTGCATATTCTTCATCCGTAAATCACTCGAAGTATTTCTTCTGTTACCAAAGTTTGCTCGCTTTCACCTTCTTAGTTATTGTACTTGTGTATCAAAATTCTTCGAATACACTTCTTAGGCATGATCATTCTTCCTCAACTGAACTGTAAAGCGTATACATTATCGAAGTAACTACAATTTCAAACTTATGAAATCATTTCTCAGTGGTTTAGTATCCAATTTATTTACAAGCTCATTCTTCCTGGCGATTCTTTTAAACTTCAACCTACTCTTAATCATAAACAACTAGGAGTCTATATGCGGTTGTAGGTACACCAATGCCACACGAGATTTCGAATTTTCGCTCTCACTGTGATGTAATTCCAGTCATATTTTTTCGTGTGTCCAGGATTTTTCCAAGTATTCCTCCTTCTCTTCCTGCTCATGGAGTATGAGTTTGCTAGTGGCAACTAGAATTTGCTAACGAACTGAAGATTACTGTTTCCTCTCTCATTCCTATTCTCGCCCCCGTATTCTCTCGTAACTCTATTGTCTATTTATTCTTTTACAATAGTTTCCCATGATTATTGGATTTTCCGTCTCCCTTCACATTATGAGTTGCTTCCGCAATGTCCTCACGTATTCTCTCTATCTCTTCACCTTCTGCTTAGCAATTATTCGTTGTTGGTGTAAGACCTTCAACAGTGACTGAGATGAGGATCATTTGTGGCTTTGAAAAGCGACGTTTTATTACAGATTTTTAGGCCCATTTAGGCCCCTTTCATGTGGAAGATTTCACTGCAGGCATTAAAAATTCTGAGGTCGATAAGGAAGCAGGGATGGATGACATTAGAATGGAGAATCCAGACACTTCGGTGATCAAGCGATAGAGTGCGTTTCGGTGCTTTTCAACAGCTGCATATACGCCTCTAATTTCCCTAATGCCTGGAGGAAATCAAGAGTGATTCCTATCTTAAAGCCTGTAAAATTGCCAGTTAAGCCAAAAAAACTACAGGGAAATATTCTTGTTGTGCCATGTTTCCACATTATAGAGAGAATGTTGCTGAGTCGTTAATGTCAAGTTGTAGAACGAATTCTGACACAAAAACAAGCAGGTTTCATCCCAGGAAAAAGTTGTACATCTCAGTTCCTGAATCTGCTGCAATTTCTTGACGATGCCTCCATTTCACCACTATTCCTCCTCCATCCTCACAGCAAGAGTATGACCTCAGGAGGGTTGTTCTTAGATGTGTTCGCTTGCTTACTCAGCATCAGGTGCGTCAAGACGTCTTCAGAATTTAGTAGACATAACAATAAATGACGGCATTATTACATAAGTTGGGCTGGCAAGGTCACAGACTACACGAAAACCATGCGCTCTGTGTAATGATAGTCACCATCATCGAGGTAACGGCAGTCGCATGTTAACTGACCGTTTTTACTCCGATAATATCCAACAGTAATTGGGGAGGTTGTTGCAAGCTGTTATAATTTACTTTGATGCCTATCTGTAACTGAATATAAAATGACGGTGTATCAGCCATTTCGTTACAGTTTCGTTGGGGTCAGTTATTATGGTCTGCCAACCTGCTCCATGTCACCGAATATGTGTTAAATTCCGATGTTAAAACTACTGTTCAGTACGTTATTTCATCAAAGTGCCATGCAGTCTCTACTGGGAGACAGCGTTAGTGAACATTGTCAGCAGAGGATGAAAAACATTTTGTACTGAAGGATAAAGCCTTTACCGTACCGTGGAGCCGCTGTCATGTTTTGCTGACCTTGAAACGTTGTTGTAAATGCGTAGCTGAAAACGCAGTCATCGTCCTGCTTCGTTATAGGTATGTGTATAGGTTCAGGTGTTAAGATTACTGTTCCGCATGCTTTAATCAAAGTGTTATCTAGTCTCCACTGCACAACAGCTTCAGTCAGTCCCCAACAAGTGTAACTGAAGCTGTGAGTTTGTTCAGTAATGCCAGATGTATCTTGTACAGTGACAGATGGTATCTTTACATATTTTGATGAATAATGCAGACAATTTTTAATGTTTTAAAAGTGTGATCGAAAGATCGGTATCCGCACTTTAACCTGCAAATTAGATCAGTAGTGTCACTTGTGTTTCTTTTCTGTTACAGAATAAATATTTACATAGCTTGATAAATAGTATACACAATTGATAAAAAAAAACTGAGCATTGCTTACAAAGCTATCACACTGCGTTTGGTGCTTTCAAAGCTATACTTGCATATTCTAATTTGAGTTATCCACCGAATCAGAGATCTCTCCAAAACACATTAATTTTAGTACGCTTTGTTGTGCTAAACTGTTGGAAAAAGTGATATCTATGTATAAACAATCTCTAAATCTTGCTATTATTTAGTAGTTGAGTATGGAAATACAGTTTGCAAACTTGTTGGAATCATAATTCCGATCAGTAATTATCACACATTTCCTCGAGAATTCCTTTTTGTACACGAGTGGAACATTACCATAGACAAGCGCAGTATTAACAAGCTGTAGCCAGTAAACAATGTTAGTCATATTTTCACAGTTTAACATAAGATGCAATACCTTCTTCCCTCCTAAAATGCTGCTTGGTCAGGTGATGAATGTTCCTCTGTGTATCGCCAGTAATATAACCTCATTTATGCTTAGTAGGAACTGTCAGCTAGCACTGTCTTGCCTATTTACATGTTATTTTAGCTAACGTGTGTTTTGTGGATTTATAGAACAGTTCGGATGTGGAAATATTTAATTTGGGGCTCTACTGTGCCTTGCCGCAAGTGTGATGTAAAAACAGAATTTTGCTCATTGCACTATATAGCTTAACCTTTGGTTCAAAAAATGGTTCAAATGGCTCTGAGCACTATGGGACTCAACTGCTGTGGTCATTAGTCCCCTAGAACTTAGAACTACTTAAACCTAACTAACCTAAGGACATCACACACATCCATGCCCGAGGCAGGATTCGAACCTGCGACCGTAGCAGTCGCACGGTTCCGGACTGCGCGCCTAGAACCGCGAGACCACCGCGGCCGGCCTTAACCTTTGGCTTAGATCTGTAGTTTCACGTAAATTTTGGTAAATAATACAGACATTTTTGACATGAGAATAGTGTAATGTAAATTAGTAATGTCAATATCTTCAGATGTACTTGACATACTTTTTAGGCATAGATATAACATCATGATCCTTGACATAAACATTGTGTATGTGTTGCCGACGATCTTACGTACTTTACGGAAAAGAGTTTTGACAACTTAATAACAGTAAAAGGAGAAGGTTGTGGTAAGCGGTGGAAAAGCAAGTACGTTTGGTAGCAAAATAGCAAATAATTAAGAATGGAAAAATAAGAAAACACTATAAGTTTAGAACCATGGTAACTGCAGTGGACAGTGATGTTGCTGAAAATGGAGCATTTGCGAAAGAAAACGCTAACATGTGTTCTTACATGAAGAAACAGAGGACAATCATTGACATGACTAGTGTAGCATGGTGGTATTGTCTGAGTCACTTTTCGTACGTGTATACGTACCGTAGCAAGCTTAGTACTGTATCCATGACGTGGCAGGTACAGGTTAATTATACAGTGGCAGCACTGTGTCTGTGAATCTGATCTCTCTCTCTGCATCTCAAATGCAGAAATGTGTGTGTGTGTGTGTGTGTGTGTGTGCGTGTGTGTGTATGTGTGTATGTGTGCGTGTGTATATGTGTGTGTATGTGTGTATGCGCAAGTGTTTGCTCTGGATCAAGAGAGATGAAATTCAATAATAATTTAGAATTTTTAGTTGTTGACGAAATTGTATCAGGTTACTGCAGACAGAACATCTTGCCACAGCCCTGCCTCTGTAGGAGTTTGTAGCAACCTTCACCTTTTTCTGTTATTAAGTCGTCAAAACACTATTCCGTAAGTATTTGTCGAATCTACAGACTGTACAGTGGTAATTTATATGTTGAGTTTTGTGCTATTTTACTTGCATTAATTTATTTTTGTACATATCTCCAATTCCTTGTTGTGATATATTGTGACATCTTTTAATAGTATTATTCTTTACATTTCTAGTGTTCCAAGCAACTTTCAAACATTTGTTTCTTTAATATTTAGAGCTAGTCTGATTTTATAAATAGCCCAGCATACAAACTGTCACAAAAACTGAGTACATGCTGCTGAAAAATTATAATTTTTTACCTCATATTCCATAAAAAATAGCATGGTGCGAGCTGGAGATCTGAAAGCCACAATATTCGCTTACTGTGAGCAGTTTTTATCACTGGACATTGCCAGTCTTTACTCAAGCATGGGTAAGGAGGTGTCCTTCTGCTGGGTGCCTGGTCATGTAGGAATATGGGGCAATGAACAGGCCGATCGGGCTTCCAAGGAGGCCTGCAGAGAGCAGGATGTGGTCCAGTGTCCTATTCCCTTGCAGTCTGCCATGTCTGCGCTCCACAAGAAGTGCATGGAGTTGTGGGAGGAAGAATGGCTGGTGGTGACGGCCAATAACCTGCGGTTGGTGAAGTCAACAAGTCGGGCGTGGCATTCCTCCTGCCGGTTGCTCAGGCGGGAAGAAGTGATCCTCACGCGTCATCGGATTGGGCACTGTCCTCTCACACATAGCTTTCTATTACGGTGGGAGGATCCCCCCTTTTGTGATGCTTGTGGTGTGCACATCTCTGTCCTCCACATTTTAACAGACTGCGTTTTATACCGTCATGCAAGGGCAGAAGCACAAGTTGATGGGGATCTGCCTTGTGTTTTAGCTAATGATGAGATGTGTGAGGGTTTTAAAGTTTTGTGATGTGTCTGGAGTGTGGCCTAAACTTTTAGGCTGGAGATTTTAGTGTATTGCAGAGTGGCTGGCTCCTCCCGGTTTTCCTTGCGGTCAGGCAGCCACTTCCATCTGCTATATTGTTCTAGCTCCCTCTACCACTTTTTTCCTGTGTTGTCCATGTTTTGCTGCTGACGACATGCTTCGTCCCACGCTTCGGTGTGGATCGGCACATATTTTCCAAGCTTCTTACCTGTGTTTTCGGTTCTGTTTTCTCCTCGTGTTCTGAGAATGTTCTTGACACTCGTCTCAATCTGTTACTGAGCGGGCGCTGATGACCTTGCTGTCGTGCGCCCAAACTACCATCTACTACTACTACTACTACTACTACTACTACTCAAACATACCTATAGAAGAGGCTACAGCAGTATTCCAAAATAACCGTGTGAAACATAAGAAACTTACATACACAGAGATTGGCGATTTCATGGAACTCCTCCGTTTAACTCAACTATTTTACATTCAATGGAATCATTTATTAGCATCCAGGTGGCGTAGCAATAGGATCATTTACACATGACACCATAGCTGCCACTTAAGCAAATCATTTAGAACAAAAATTGTTTAACGGCCAAAAACCCAGCTTAAAGGAAACTGTATCTTATAAGAGATATGTAGATGACCAGATCTAGCAAAAGGGGATGCCAGGAACACAGTAGACAAAGAACTTGACACTGTAAGCCTTCTACTAGTATCACGTTACGCTCCCTCTGGTCTGGATGTAAGCGCTGATACGTTAGGTAAGTATAAGGTAAAATCGTTGAGTCCTCTCCAACCGCAAGTTGGCCCACAACTGTTGCAGTTTGTCCTTGATGTATTGGATGCTGGCACTCGCACGGAGCTGACGTCCACTTTGGCCCCAAACACATTCTATCGAGGTGTGGGTTAACGAGCATTGCACTCTCATTTAAATATACGGCCGAAAGAGTCAGCCTACAGAAATTGTGTAACGATCCCTGTCGCCCAGGACCGTGGGCCAAAAAGCGCGCAGATACACCAGGAGATGGGGAAACTCACAGGTGTCTGTTGTCTATTGAGACCTAAGCGCTGTAGTGTGCGAGTGAGACAGACGAGAACCTACGTCATAGGGAAACCCAGTAGAATGCTTTTGTGGCCAAGGAGACGTAGCAGTGTTAAATGTGGCGCACCCAAGTTCGGCCATAAAGGGAAACATTTATGAAAACTATTTAATTCTGTTGTAATGAAGGGAATTAAGCCACAGTTACTTTCATGTACCATCATTCATAAATTTTCATGGTGATACCAATAAAACTTGAATATTGATCGTATCTATAATAGTTTAGGATTTACTGTTAAAGTGGTATTAACACAATGAGATTTTCACTCTGCAGCGGAGTGTGCGCTGATATGAAACTTCCTGGCAGATTAAAACTGTGTGCCCGACCGAGACTCGAACTCGGGACCTTCGCCTTTCGCGGGCAAGTGCTCTACCATCTGAGCTACCAAAGCACGACTCACGCCCGGTACTCACAGCTTTACTTCTGCCAGTATCCGTCTCCTACCTTCCAAACTTTACAGAAGCTCTCCTGCGAACCTTGCAGAACTAGCACTCCTAGCTCAGATGGTAGAGCACTTGCCCGCGAAAGGCAAAGGTCCCGAGTTCGAGTCTCGGTCGGGCACACAGTTTTAATCTGCCAGGAAGTTTCATATCAGCGCACACTCCGCTGCAGAGTGAAAATCTCATTCTGGAAACATCCCCCAGGCTGTGGCTAAGCCATGTCTCCGCAATATCCTTTCTTTCAGGAGTGTTAGTTCTGCAAGGTTCGCAGGAGAGCTTCTGTAAAGTTTGGAAGGTAGGAGACGGATACTGGCAGAAGTAAAGCTGTGAGTACCGGGCGTGAGTCGTGCTTCGGTAGCTCAGATGGTAGAGCCCTTCCCCGCGAAAGGCAAAGGTCCCGAGTTCGAGTCTTGGTCGGGCACACAGTTTCAATCTGCCAGGAAGTTTCATATTGGTATTAACACGTTTTCTAAAAGGGACGTGAATGCTAATATCTGAACGGTTTGGTTGATCTTATCGATCGACATTTCATATAGAAGCGCATCATTACAATGACAAATGTTGTAAATATCAACTCTGCAACTTTATTTGTTTAAAAGATATAGTAAATAGTAATGATCGGTATTGTCAGTTATGTATCAGACCATTATTTCCTCCACACTAAGCACATTGAACGACGACAGCATGACACATTATGAATCATTAGGTACAGAATATTTGTGTTAAAGTTTAGTGCATAACAGTTATTTCTGTTCTTTATTTATTTATCTGAAAGAACATTGGTGCTAGGCTACTAGCCGTGGTGTTCAAAGGTAAGAAGGAAAATGTACTGGTTTTATGTAAAATAATTTAGCGTTTATTATGTAATGGATGTTATTGCTTCTTTATTTAGAACGTGAAAGTGGTCAAGCTTTGTTTATTTATGTTAAATGTAAAATAATGTAGAATAAACTGTAGCCAATCAGATGGAAGGCTTCAGGAAAGGGAACTACCGTAGGCAGTTGAGCCAGGAGATTCGGCGCGCGGGAAAAGCGGCCGGGGACGGGCAGAGGGAAAGTTGGGCTGGCGTCACCAAAGTGGACAGCAAAGGGGACAGTTCGGACTGAGACGCGAAAGCAGACAGTCGGTCTTTAGGCAGCTAAGAAGTGAAACGACTTAGAAAATTATGCGGGACTTTGTCTCTGACCGGTGAGCAGCCGCGGCCTCGGAGTGAGCTCTAACTCTTCGTGTAAGTATCGAGGAGGAGTAGTGTGTTTCGCCATGAGATTGTGAATGATCGAACTGTGTCAAATGGATGTGCGCTCGAGTGTAACGGTAACTCTGAATACGATCACTTTCACTGTTAGTTTGTTTTCTGAATAAACATTATTCTAAGTAATTCGCAACTGTGTCGCCTACATCATTTACGGGTCGTTCTTCTAGCTCTCGATATTATTATTACAATTATTATATGTTATGTTAACTTTGCATTTCGCAAACTTGTCATCAGCCAGACAACTTAACCAAAGGGTCACAAGTGTCTAAAATAAGGGTGTGTAGTGCGACACGTGCTGTCAACCCCTAGACGAGCTTGAACAAAGACGTATCGGCAGCTCGAACCCTGAGGACGAGTACGCCTGTAGTCACGTTTCATACCTTCAGGCATCGGGATACTGTCACATCCAAATGCACAATAAATCTTCGCCGGAAGAGGAAAGGCATGTGAGCATGAACATCTATCGGATGTTAGCTAGCAGAGGACAGATCTCGGGAACTTGCTACACATAGGAGTATGTCAACATCACAACAGACAGATAGTAGAGGCTCATATCGCATGTGGACGAGCGCTGTACTGTTGAGAGATGGCACCGCAGTACAGACGCATGGAGGATAACAGATGAAGACGTAGGATGTCTGTGACGTACCGACGTCCTATCAGAATTAAATCACTCACTATCAGCTGCAGCCTGAAGTCATACCCAATAACTCCTCACAAAAGTGCCTCAGAAGTAGCACCACTGTGCCTCTACAAGGTATTGGAAGAATTGGACCTCTCGCCAGATCGCCACGTTCTCCACGGCGATGGTCATCCAGGGCAATTCAAAAGCATGAGTCATGGCTGAACTCAGTGCGAGGCCATTCATCAGCAGTCGACACTACCCAGTCGGAGCACCACTCCAAACGCAGTCGCTTGTGCTGTTGTGTTAACGGACGGTAGTTACCAAGTCAGGCTGTTGCTTGTATCCAAACAATGGTGCGGGATGAGACAGAATGTTGCTACAGACGCGAAATTTAACCGACAGGAAGAATATGCTGTGATATACAATTATTAGCTTTTCGGAGGATTCACACAAGGTTGGCGCCAGTGGCGACACCTACAACGTGCTGACATGAGGAAAGTTTCCAACCGATTTCTCATACACAAACAGCAGTTGACCGGCGTTGACTCGTGAAACATTGTTGTGATGCCTCGTGTAAGGAGGAGAAATGCGTACAATCACGTTTCCGACTTTGATAAAGATCCGATTGTAGCCTATCGCGATTGCGGTTTATCGTATCGCGACAATGCTGCTCGCGTTGGTCGAGATCCAATATCTGTTAGCAGAATATGGAATCAGTAGTTTCAGGAGGGTAATACGGAACGCCGCCCTGGATCCCAACGGCCTCGTATCACTAGCAGTCGAGATGACAGGCATCTTATCCGCATGGCAGTAACGGATCGTGCAGACACGTCTCGATTCCTGAGTCAACATATGGGGACGTTTGCAAGACAAAAACCATCTGCACGAGCAGTTCGATGACGTTTGCAGCAGCATGGACTATCAGCTCGGAGATCGTGGCTGCGATTACCCTTGACGTTGCATCACAGACAGGATGGTGTACTCAACGACGATCCTGGGTGCACGCATGGCAAAACGTTATTTTTTCGGATGAATCCAGGTTCTGTTCAGCATCATGATGATCGCACCATTATTTGGCGACATGGCGGTGAACGCACATTGGACGCGTGTATTCGTCATCGCCATACTCGCGTATCACCCGGCGTGATGGTATGGGGTGCCATTGGTTACACGTCTCGGTCAGCTCTTGCTCGCATTGATGGGACTTTAAACAGTGGACGTTACATTTCAGATGTGTTACGACCCGTGGCTCTACACTTCATTGGAACCCTGCGAAACCCTACATTTCAGCATCATAATGCACGACCGCATGTTGCAGGTCCTGTACGGGCCTTTCTGGATACATAAAATGTTCGACTCCTGCCATGGCCAGCACATTCTCCAGATCTCTCACCAACTGAAAACGTCTGGTCAATGGTGGGCGAGCAACTGGCTCGCCGCAACACGCCAGTCACTACTCTTGATGAACTGTGATATTGTGTTGAAGCTGCATGGGCAGCTGTACCTGTACACGCCATCCAAGCTCTGTGTGACCCACTGACCAAGCGTATCAACGATGTTATTACGGCGAGAGGTGGTTGTTCTAGGTACTCATTTGTCAGGATCGATGCACCGAAATTGCGTGAAAATATAATCACATCTCAGTTGCAGTATAATATATTTGTCCAATGAATACCCGTTTATCTTCTGCTTTCTTCTTGGTCTAGCAATTTTAATGGCCAGTAGTGTATATAATATACTCTTGTGTGGCAGGAGCGGATGTGAAGGTGTTACGATGTACTGGGTGCACAATAGTGCTCCTCCCTTTCGATAGTCAGACGTGGTCAGCTCGAACCCTGAGGACGAGTACGCCTGTAGTCACGTTTCATACCTTCAGGCATCGGGCTACTGCGACATCCAAATGCACAATAAATCTGGATACTGCACCCTTCGAACAAAATGAGCCCTCTTTCACACTCTGCCAGGTGTTGATAACAGTGTCTCTCAAATGCATGTGGCATCTGCTCACGCCCCTTAATGCCCTAAGAGACCTGGTAACAACAATAAATGCGAGCAATGCGAATGCACTTTGGTGTCCTTTCTCCCTATCACAGAAGTTTCCGACTCTAATCAATTACACACCCACTGAAGGGGTGTGTGTGTGTTTGTGTGTGTGTGTGTGTGTGTGTGTGTGTGTGTGTGTGTGTGTCGAAATTACACGGACATCCTACCATGTCTTCTGGGTGCTAAACTCATCTGTCAGGCAGTCGGGGGTTAATCTGAATGAAATGTGTGTAGAAATGGCAGTGTGTGCTGAGTTTTGTCCAGTCACAGCGGAAGGTAGCAAGATTGGAAGCCCTAAAATTGTACAACAAGGCAGCAGCAATCGGTGTAATGTAGTGGCGGAGGATAAAGTTGTCGACGGAGGAAAGTAAGGTTTCTGATGTGGATTTATGTAGTGATTTAAATGGTGTATCAGCAGATAAGGTTGCCGAGATGAACATTTATGGTGAAAATGGCTTAGGGATCGTTGTATATTATATCAGGAAGATAAAGTGTTTAACAGTGAATTAATGTGTAATTTTGTTGAAGCTGCAAGGGTCGATATTTTGGAGGGGAAGAACAGTAAAATTGCGCATGCTGTGGGTAGTGAATCGGCCAAATGTGTGGAAAAACTAACAGAAAATTTAGAGAGGGGTGAAGTAAATAGTGTGGATAGAGATGGTTTGTATAATGAAATCCGTAAAAAATTGGTATGTGAAGGAGGAGTGTGGTTCTAGTGAGACTGATTGGCGTTGGTACGAAGGTCTTTGAAAGGGTGTACATCAGGCGGCTGCAGCGCCACGTTGACGAGGAAGGCCTCCTGCCCGAAGAGCAGTTCGGCTTTCGCAGGGGCCACTCGGCAGTTCACCAACTCCTTCGGCTAGTGGAAGATGCGTTCGTCGCCCTCGAGCAGCGCGAGTTCTTCGGCGCGGTGTTCCTGGACGTGACGCGTGCTTTCGACAGTGTGTGGCACCGCGGCCTCTTATTCAAACTTTTTGAACTTGGGGTCCCGTCTCATCCGTTTCTATCTTATCGATAGGACCTTCCATGTGCGGGCCGCGCATGGCTTGTCCTCCGTCCGCCGCATCAACGCCGCTGTGACACAGGGCTCGGTCTTGGGGCCACTCCTGTATTCGCTGTACACTTCTGATGCGCCGAAGATCGACCGTGTGCGGCTTGCCCTGTACGCGGGTGACACGGCTCTATATACGAGGAGCCTCAATGCCGCCGTCATGCGCCGCCGTCTGCAGCTCGCCGTTGACACCCGGGCAGCCTGGGCCGTCTAGTGGCGTCTACAATTCAATGGGGCCAAGACGCAGTTCCTGACCGTCACCAGGCGACTCGTTCCTGCAGGTCTGCAACCGCTCACTGTCGTTGGCAGCCCTGTCCCGTGGCGTCGAACGGCGCATTACCTCGGCGTCACCATCGACCGCCGACCCACGTGGGTTCCGCACATCCGCGAAGTGAAGACCAAATTGCGGAACAGGCTCCGCATCCTGTACCCGGTACTGAACCCCGGCTCCCAACTACCACCGCGGCTGGGCATCACTCTCTACAAGTCGCTGCTCCTCCCTGTACTCCAATACGCAGTTGTCGTCTGGGGGAAAGCCACCGACACGAACCTGCAGAAGCTGGAGACACTGCTGAATCGCATCCTTCGACTGGCCTAGCACCTGCCTTACGATTTCCCCACCGCTCATCTTCACGACATCGCGGAAGTACCTCTGCTCCGTGACCTCTTCCAGGCGACCACCCGCACCTATTACGAACGTGCTGGCCGGTCACACAACGCCCGAATCCGGACGCTGGGCCGCAAACTGCCGCGCAGCGTCGCCACCCGCTGGCCACACCTGCTCGCAGCATAGCTAGCACTGCAGAACTGTGCTGAGGAGACACCCAAGAAGACATTCTACATGTGACGACGCATTACATCGGCATGCATGGGAGGCAAAGCAATACCTGCTGCGAACTCCATCACACATCGGAGGACAAGTTATCTCCGTGCAGGTCCACGCGACGCGAGGCGTTGGTACGGCACAACGTTACGGTCGTTGCTGCCGCACATGTGAAAACGAGAGAACTTTAAAATTGCTAAGGGTATATAGAGAAAGGCAGAAGTGAAACGCTGTTCTAGTCTGTAATTAGTGGTAGTAATTTTGGAGGGATAACTTATATCTTTACTTGGGGAGTCATTAGTAATTTGTTAGTTTATTGTGGCACTGTAAGTGTGCAAAATGGGAAAGTATAGATACTGGGGGTGCTTGGAGGTCAGTGGCCTCGTGAATTTAAGTAAAATATGTATTAATTTATGCTTTGTATAAGACTGTGGCAAAGAATTTAGTGCTCAATTTGAAGGGTATTAAAAATTGTAATTGTATGTGCACGCAGTTTTTGGTGCGTGGAGGTAGGAAGGATTTAAGTCAAGTAAATATAACTTATGGGAATTTGAGCTTACTGTGACTCAGTCGTTTGCCTTGTGACTTTGTTCCTCCAGTATCGTTTTCCACTGGAGGGAATCTTTAGTGAGGATCTTGGTTGGTTTGGGAAGTGGTTTGTTGAGGGTTTTCGTTGTACACAGATTTGTCATGATAAACGGTGGAACTCGGAATACAGAGGCAGACACCATTTCTGAGAGGAACTTGGTCAAAAGACTGTTGTGAGTTCATCAATAATTCATACAAAAATCCGTGCGAGCGTGCGTAGTGCGACGAAAAAAAAAAAAGAAAATTGTGCATGAATAAGCCTTAGCGCTGAGTGAGTGGCACTAGAAGTGCTTACAAAATCTCACATAAGTGAAAGTGCATTTAAAAATTTTATTTCTTGTCCAAAAGTTGTTTTGTATTACTGAAATGCAGGCATGTAAATAGTATGATATTTCGTTCATAATTCGTGTTAGTTTATTTCGAAATTCACGGTTAGTTTTGCATAAATGAAACGCAGGCATTTAATTAATATGCAGTTTTGTTCATAATTTGTGTCACTTTAAGTTATTTCGCAATTCATGCTGCTGCCACACCACTACATTGATCTTGTAGACACTATTGGTCTGGGGTTTAATCGTTTAATTCTGGTCTTTGAAATTTGTTTTATATGTATTTATATGTATTTATATGTATTTTATATGTATTTATGTTTTATAAGTATTTATGTATCAGGAAGTCGTTTATGAAAGTATTTGTTTGGAGTGTAGCCATGTATGGAAGTGAAACATGGACGATAACTATTTTGGACAAGAAGAGAATAGAAGCTTTCGAAATGTGGTGTTACAGAAGAATGTTGAAGATTAGGTGGGTGGATCACATAACTAATGAGGAGGTATTGAATAGGATTGGTGAGAAGAGAAGTTTGTGGCACAACTTGACTAGAAGAAGGGATCGGTTGGTAGGACATGATTTGAGGCATCAAGGGATCACAAATTTAGCATTGGAGGGCAGCGTGGAGGGTAAAAATCGTAGAGGGAGACCGAGAGATGAGTACACTAAGCAGATTCAGAAGGATGTAGGTTGCAGTAGGTACTGGGAGATGAAGCAGCTTGCACAGGATAGAGTAGCATGGAGAGCTGCATCAAACCAGTCTCAGCACTGAAGACAACAACAACATGTACTTGTATGAACTGAAGGGTGCTACTTCTGAATGTTCTGGCGAGCCAGAATGTTAATAACTCAAAGTGTGTTAGGTAATTGGCCGAGTCGTCGCGCCCTGAAAATATTCAAAGTTTGGCGCTTCAGTCTGGAACCGCGTGACCGCCATGGTCGCAGGTTCGAATCCTGCCTCGGGCATGGATGTGTGTGATGTCCTTAGGTCAGTTAGGTTTAAGTAGTTCTAAGTTCTAGGGGACTGATGACCTCAGAAGTTAAGTTCCACAGTGCTCAGGGCCATTTTTTTCTAAGTTTGGAGGAAGCAGTGTCTGCACGGGCCGCTCGGCAAGTGCAGGCTGCTCTGCAGGCCGACCACGTGGTGCGGACGTTGGCCGAAGCCAGAGGGGTCCAGCGGCCGCGTGGCTGGGAATTCGATGGTAACTCTGCGTCAATGAAAGAGACTTGTATGCCGACAGTGCCTAAAATGGCGGACTTGGTGAAACCATCATGGCAGACATTTCACAGTTCGTATAGAAGTTAATAGTAGCTAGGTTCAAAATGGTTCAAATGGCTCTGAGCACTATGGGCCTCAACAGCTGAGGTCATCAGTCCCCTAGAACTTAGAACTACTTGAAACTAACTACCCTAAAGACATCACACACGTCCATGTCCGAGGCAGGATTCGAACCTGCGACCGTAGCAGTGGCGCGGTTCCGGACTGAAGCGCCTAGAACCTCTCCGCCACCGCGGCCGGCACAGTAGCCAGGTGAATAATGATACCTCAAAGAGAAACATGTACATTACTATTATTTTCACGACGATTCTGATGTTGTAATCAGATTTTCAATATCTTTATTAGTTTAAAGTTTAGTATCCGACGGTAAATTAGACATGTAACCCCCAACAACGATTTCCAAAATTTAAACGCTTCATCCGATTTCGTCGATCGACGTGTCTTTAGAAAGCTATTAGTGTAAACTTAAATTGGTATAAATTACATGTATGTAAATTGAATAGTACATGAGTTATTGGAGATCAAAGTGGCTGATAACTATCTATCGTCCCAGGCCATAAGTACTCCACAGTTACACGAATAAACGGTAGCGCATGCTTATAAATATATTTAATCATCTATTTCTTTGTTTATATCCGATATATACAATTCGTGAAGAAATTGGTTAAATATTTACTGTGTTTTAGAAAGCACAGAGACATTAGGCTACTGCCTTACCTTTTGTTGCTATTCCTCTGATATATGTTTATTTAATTTGCTTATGTATTTAATAATGTGTGTTATAGTGTGTTTATGGTCCAGCCGTAGGAATATTTATTTAATTTCAAGTTATTTAAATGTAAATCCAGTATTTAATATGTGTTTCAATATGGTACATTGGCTTGGAGACATGGAGGGAGTGCTCTAGCCAATCACAGTACTTGTTACTAACAAGGGAACCTCCCCATCGCACCGCCGCCCCCGCCCCCCTCCCAGATTTTATAAGTTGGCAGAGTGGATAGGCCTTGAAAAACTGAACACAGATCAATCGAGAAAAGAGGAAGCAGCTGTGTGGAACTACGAAAAAATTAAGCAAAATATACAAACTGAGTAGTCCATGCGCAACATAGGCAACATCAAGGATAATATGAGCTCAGGACCGCCGTGGTCCACTAGTTAGCGTGAGCAGCTGCGGAACGAGCAGGCCTTGGTTCAAGTCTTCCCTCGAGTGAGAAGTTTAATTTTTTATTTTCATCAATTATTATCTGTCCATCCGTGTCAATTATCAAAGTCCAGGCACTCACACATACTCAACTTCACTCTCCAAAATTCCAGGATATGTTCAGATTTGCTTGGACATATGCAGGATTTGACGGTCTACACAAGGAAAAATTTGAAAACGTTAAAAACATATGTTTTAACAGAGCAAGTGACTGTGAAACTGTTGCATTCAGTTGTTGCAGTTTATGTGACAAACTCTTACGTTTTCATCACTTTTTTTTTTTGGAGTGATTATTACATCCACAAGAAAACCTAAATCGGGCAAGGTAGAAGAATCTTTTTACCCATTCGCCCAGTGTACAAGTTAGATGGGTCGACAACATATACCTGTCATGTGACGCAAAAGCCATCACCAGTGTCGTTTAGAATATATCAGACGTATTTTCCTGTGGCGGAATCGGTTGACCTATGACCTTGCGATCAAATGTTTTCGGTTCCCATTGGAGAGGCACGTCCTCTCGTCTACTAATCGCACGGTTTTGCGGTGCGATCGCAAAACACAGACACTAAACTTATTACAGTGAGCAGAGACGTCAATGAAAGAAATGACAGATCATAACTATTCGAAAATAAAGAAAATAGACTTTTCACTCGAGGGAACACTTGAACCAAGGCCCTCTCGTTCCGCTGCTGCTCACGCTAACCAGGGGACCACGGCGCTCCTGAACTCATATAATCCTTGATGTTGCCTATGTTGCGCATGGACTACTCAATTTGTATATTTTGCTTATTTTTTTCATAGTTCCACACAACTTCTTCCTCTTTTCTCGATTGATCTGTGTTCAGTTTTTCAAGGCCTATCCACTGTGCCAACTTATAACTAAATCTGAGGGGGGTGCGATAGGGAGGTTCCCTTGTAAGAGAGAAGAATGGAGGTTGGGAAGGAGCGTCGTTTCCGGAGAGGACACGAGGTAGTTCTGGGCATTGCGGCAGTTCTGGAGAGTAGGGCACAAGACGCGAGGAGTACTGGACGCGACGGCACGACGGACGCTCGGTCGCGGCAAAGACTTGCAGAGTATGGAGTGGTTTGCGCGTGGTCGCGGCAGATAGATATACTTTGGAGTGTCGTCTTGTGCACTAGTGAGATTTCCATGGCTTCTACAGGGAAGACGTAGTGTGCGTTTAGAAGTGAATATTTCGCGAGCTGTATTGTTGTTCAAAACTAATTATATGCTGTAGGAATCTATTGCTTCCCTGTTATTCAACTTATATTTTATTTAATTGCTGGGCCATCGACACCAGTAAATGTTTTTCAGAAATATACCGAATTCTCAAAAGTACTTCTACTATTGCACTCATCATTTAAAGTCGTTAAGATAGTACCTGCAGATTTCATTTAACTGCAATCTTTCATTTATAAAATTATATGTTACATTCATAATTCGCAACTGCCGAGTGATAGAAACCTTCGACCATTCGATTCGTGTGTGTATTCTTATCGTATACTGTAGACTCGGCAGTATTTGGCATGTAATGCGGCAACTATGTATCCCAGCCCCTAGACAATGAAACCAGCCTAAACTTTTAATACTGCTACTCTGAGTCGGAGGGGACGTAGTTGAGGGCCACCACCTCAACATCATTACATTTCATTTATTATTCTTGAAAGCCTGCGTACTTAATTACATGTGTCATTAATACAGATAGTAAAAATAGATGTTTCCCACTTGCGTCATCTCTTATTCCTCGCCCTCCTCACCACGTCCCCCTTCCAACCTTCCGATATCGTTAACCTTCCGGAGTGACAGATGGACCGCCAAACACTATCGAAGGGCTTTGAGTATCATATTTTTAGCGGGAAGAAGATCCTAATCTTCCGACGACGTAATGCTGAGTCTCTAGCAGTAAAAATTTTTCGTCGGCAAAACTTACAGCCATAGTTACTACTACCGTTTTCTTGCTTATTGTGCTTCTACTACTTCGTTCTCAGATGCCTGCCATTTTGTGGGTATCACATTACTGTTTGCCGTCTCTACTTAGACAACATACCACTGGTCTGCTAGGCTCAAATATAATTCAACCTGCCTTCCGTCATGTTGACTAAAACTCAGTGATCTCCAAAATAATTGCACATAAGCTGTTTTCTAAGAGAGGAAATGCTAGACATCGACACAGAAGGCGCTTTTTCGTAAACACTTCCCGACTGTTCTGCGTTATATTTTCTGTTGTTTCTCCGAACCACATCAGGTGAATGACACTATCGTTCCTCCAAAGAAGGGCACTGCTGATTAGTTTCTCTCGTGCTACTGAGAGGAGATGGTCGTTTCTAACGATATGTCGATCATGTGAATTGCAGCTGTGTAGAAGACCGATGCCAGACAAATATTTTGGAAGTTATGAGTTTCTTTTGATGAAGACTGCTCACAAATCAGCAAAACCTTCGTTCGTAATCTGTCAGTATTGCTCCTCCTCGTCTAGTGTTAATTAGGTGAAAAAATCTGGGTGATAAAAATAAAAATAGCGCAATTTGTGAAGATCAGTGGGGAACTGCCAACGATATCCTTAACATCTCCAGTAGGTAACATTTCCAAAAAGAATGGATTGGTCTTAAATTTTCTATTAGGAACGTTCCAAGGAGAGATAATAAAACTGTGACCAACTTTCATGTAATATATGAATATATACTACTTAATGTAATGATCATTAAATGAGTGTACTGAGGACTTATAAACAGGCTGCCCAGCAGCACCAATCTGAGAGTAAATGAAATTGGCGACCAGGTATCAGTGTGCCACAGATCGTACGGTGCTCTACAAGTACACATACAGATCTTGATACAGGAAGGGCACCGATCCTTAAACAGTACAGCTACACTTCACTCCCAGTATACCCTGAAAAACAGTGGATTTGTATCTGAGTCAGCTTTCCTGTGATAATGGAAACATTATTAAAACTTTCACGTATTTCTTATGCGTAACTTCCATCCCTTGTAGTTTACATGCGAATTACTTGGTTTTCCTGTTAGTACATCGAGTACCAATTACTGACCATTCTAGCTTTAGCCACGTACTTTGTCGATTAACTTGAACACTCTATGATACTTAGCTATGTTTTAAAGCTACTATCTACGTAGCCTTCTATGTGCCTTCATTGTGCCTCATCCTTCATTTGGACCATGCGCTGAAATTTATTTTTGTGTTTCTTCAACTTTAGTCTGATATTTGTCACCATCGCAGCTCATTGTTTCAGCATCTCCAAGTCTTTAAATCAATATTGACGTTGTAATTGGGAATATGAAACGCCATGAAGCTTTTTTTGAAAGTATTTCTTCCTTCCTCGTGGAAATAATCGTCTACACTCCTAAAAAACAGGTCAGCTTTCCGATGTTTGGCTAGAGAAAACTTGGACATTCACCTTACAGCTAAGAATCTTTGTTCGCATAAGTTTCATTTTGGCGACGATTTAGGTGACATATCCGATGTCGGATATAAAAATGAAAATCATCTTCAACTTTAAAGTTGTTTTTCATAAATAGTTCGAGACTGCATTTTAGAACTGTGCGGCTGATTTCGGCGGAGGTTCGAGTCCTCCCTTGGGCGTGTGTGTGTGTGTGTTTGTCCTTGGGATAATTTAGGTTAAGTAGTGTGTAAGCCTAGGGACTGATGACGCTAGCAGTTAAGTCCCATAAGATTTCACAGACACTTGAACTTTTTTTTAGATCCGTGTATACTTTAATGATCTAAATTCCCAGCGGACATCTGCATTTCTCGTAGCTGCCAGTGAAAAATGAAAGCAACAGGTAAGATAAACTAACACTCTGCCTCTTCTGGCTTCTGTGTCGTACTATGAGAAGCCAGGTTTCTGTCGCTGCGAGTAAGCATGCAGCTTGATGTAATGTTTCGACTTTGGATTTACTCGCTCGCGTAGGAAGACGCCATCTTGCGAGACTGATGTAAGCAGGTAATGCAAATAAATATATAATGCCACTTTCAGCTAAATGCCAAAGGATACCATCTCATTGTGGCGGTGTGGTGCATATCCATTACGATTGTGGAACTTTGTCTATTTTGCTAACACACCGCCGTAAATTCTTTACTGTCACATTAATTAAGCTACGCTTCTTTGTCTGTCCACTGTAGTAGCACTCGCTTGTTCAGGAAGCACAAGAAAGAGATAGAGAGAGGAAAAAAAAAAAAAAACTTAAACCGGTCGGCTCTGTGTACAGGTTGACTAACACGTCACTGGTGATGATTTTGACGTACAACTACTGCAGGAGGCCGTGAGTCTTCTTTCGCCATCTGGTAGCAGTTGGCGGCGTTGTGCGTGAGTAGTGTCAACAGCTGTGCTGAGATGTCGCTGCGTTCACTTCACGTGATACTCTTAACACTGACGGCTGTTGTAGACTTTTCCCGCGAACAACTGAGCGCTTTCAAAGAGGCAATAGATAATAACTTTTATTGTACTCTAAATCCGTTTAATCGCTTCTTCAAAAATGTTCTATTTTATGAAGTAAGCCGCCACGAACCCATTATATGTAACTAACCTCTCCAAAGATAAACATGAAGAGAAAGTAGCTTGTTTATACGATTATAGTATCATTAAATTTGTCATTGTGAACAAACAAAGATTTGCTGTATAATTCTTTTTTCTCGTGTTCAAGTATACTGTAAAGAAGGTCCCACATACTCGTCGAGCTCATTCGACGAGAAACCCGTTTCTTTAGAATACATCTAATTTTAGAAGAACACCGTTAATATTCAACTGACAGTTATTACTTTTACATTTTTTTACATAAACGTTATCATCCAATATGCGAATCATCGTCCAAGAACAAAATCAAAAGCTTCACTATTTCACTGAATTGTTCAATAACGAAAGTAATCTATGTGTGTACGTGTTTTAATTCGGCACTTAATATTCATTAATGTGCTCATGTGTATATGAATTCTAATCCATTGTTTATTGATGTGTATGGGTTTTTCATTCAAGTATAGCTGCCAGTTTCCATTTTAAGGCAATTCACCATATCAGGCAAAAATCATTATCGGGATGTAATGGTTAACCAATTATAAAAGGTAGCGCCAGTTTTCTCCTTTTACAGTTTCTACGCCTCTTCCAACACATATTTTGCCTTTGGTTGACACTGTAAAACAATTGTCGTTGCTTTCAGAACTCCTTGAATTGAGCGAATCGTCATAACTTTGAAAGCAACAAGTACGCTCAAACTTATACTTTTCTGTTGAACATCATTTACCATCTAAATCAGTTATTTCTTCTGGTACATGTTTATGCGCTTTCTGCAGACTTTTTGGCTATAGGCCTACGGGACAAAATAATGATGAACAGAAAAAAGTTTCAAGCATATGTCAGTAGAGGTGTTAGAAAGGATACCACTGGTCGCAATTATTTATTACAATAAAGGCACAATTATAAACAATTACCGCACTTTTTATTTACTTTGTTTATTACCGTAGCATGTGACACAGGCAAAACGAGCTTGTATCTGAGAGGACACCAACCACCAGGTCCTATGGGAAGGTCTGGCGAAAACTATAGAGCAGCACTTGTTACCAAGTGGTCGTTAAAACTTGAGCTTTCACCCTTAATGAAAGCATTAAATGTGAAATGCCAGAAGCAAAACAGTTAAGATATTCTTTTTTAATATTTTTTCAGAAAAAACATTAAAAATTAATAATTTATATTGAAAGACATGCGGTGATACAAGATAACCTGAAAATTGCAATAAAGTAATAGAGAAGCACCACGTCATGTAAGGGTGCAGATCCACAGGCGACACAACAGACCACAGAAGTAGACATCGGGACTTAACCGTCAGCAATAACAAGCCGAGAGAGGATAGGTGGTGCACTGTTTTATCAGGGTGTCAAATTCGCAGATGATCCTCCAGTTAGGATGGTTTCATTGCGTCATTGCTTAACATTTAGTTGCATAAAGGTAGTCGACTGTCCGCCTACGATGGAATGACTCCTAACTTCAAATAATTATCACTTTATTGTCTACATTTGTTTTAGATTCGGCCATGTTTAGTATCAGTTATACGTGAAAAAAATTTAAGGGGGCACGTTGATGAAATTGACCAAAAATGTCATTTTTCGATTTATTTTTTATTTCTTATTACAACTCATGAACAATAAGTAATCAAAATTTCAATGTTGAAATCGCACCTGAAGTGCCTGAAAATTAGTTAAAAGTTTGATGCGGCCTCCCTGGCACGCCCACGTTTTCAAGCAGTACATCAATACCAGCTCAGTGAACAACGATTCTGTGTATTACTTTCAAACAAATGTTTGCGGGATACATCTAGAAGGCCATGATACATTCTCTTTGGTTTTATAGATCATCTTTGACTCTGTTCCGTATCTTACAAACAATAATAAAGTAGCTGCATCGCTTATGACGAAGCAATGTTTTTTTTTATTTATTTATTTTTTATTATTATTTTTTTTTTTTTTTTTGCCTTGTGATACTGACGGAGATTTATACAAGTGTTCGAGTCTTCCATCATTCAGTTATGCCACGATCACAAAGAGTGTATAAAAACTGGATAAAATGCGTTTGAATAAGTTAGTGAATGGAAGACGTGAGAAACGACAAACCAGCAATGAGGCTACGTCTCTGCAGCTGAAAACTCAGTTGAAGACCTGGTAAAAGAAAGAAGAGAGACAACAAGAAACCAGAAGAGACGCCTTGAGGGGAAAGACGACTCAGATTACAAATGTGGTGCCTTCTGAAGAAGTGACATAAGAAAAAAAGTTAGGTTGAACTTTAAATTGTGTTCCTGAAAAGCTTGTTTTTTAAAGTTTATGCACATTTTCCACAGATTCTATGAATGTTGGAATTATTAAATTTTGTACACTTATTTCTGTAAACCTAATAAACGTCGTCTCTAGAGCAAATTTTGAAATTCTGATTGCAAGATGAGATATGGGGCAAAGTTTTTGGAATTTTGCATAAATTTAAAATTGTATGTCTGGAATTATAATTAAAAAATTATGAAAATTCTCCTATTTGACCTATTCCAAAGACCTCATAAGAGGAGGTCACAACATATAAAGAGATGAAACAGAGAAATTTCTGTAGAAATCTCTTGAATACTTTCTGAAAAACTTGAAATTTCATTAAAAAATGTTGAATATATATAATCAAAGGACTTTATATGTAAATGTGTTACTTTCATGTAAAGCGTGGTACAAAATTTTATTCCCATATCACCAAAACTGTGGATCTGGTGCATTTTTTAAATAGTGTGTGTTTTTCATCAACGTCCCCCCTCAAGCTATTTGGTAAATATTATGAGACATAGCAATCAAAATCCACCCTCTCAACATTAAGTCATAAGCGTCGCGTGCCTGCACAATAGAAGGAATTACAGAAATATGAAAATAACTAACTTACTTTTCTCTGCCGCTCCTAAACAACTTGACATTCATTCACTTCAACTATTATGGCACCTAATTGTAGTCTGCCACAGAGCGAAGAACAGGGGCTCCCTAGCTTTGGATCGGCAAAGTCGGTAGAAGTCGGTCGACTTCGGCCCGCTCGTGTTTTTATCTAGCTGCTGCCAAAATCAGAGATGTAACTCAGACCCACCGCAGCCACTGTGAGGTGGCTGTCTTACCGTTTGGTGTCGTGTCGCAAATTAGTACACCTCTTGATGCGGACGGAACAATTTCTCGCCCTTGACGGGCAGCGCCAGATGCCCTTTGTACCCATAGCAAAAGGACAAGGGGTAGTACTTCACGGTGTGGAGACAGAAAAGTAATTAATAATGTCTCTGATTCTTGCGTGCTCTCCTCTCTATCCAAGCCGATGAAACGAACAGTGACGTACACAGACGCAAGCTCTAGCTCTGTTAGAGGAATTCGAAATATTGATTGCGACTTGCTTAAATTGTATCTACTCTCGCTGACATCCAGTTACAGCTAATGCACCTCCAATTTTGTTTCGCTGTCAATGACCTCTGGCAGGTTGGAATCGACCTCTTTGGTTATATACCTTATATACGAAAGAAAATATATGAACCGAACTGATTTTGTACGTAGCAAAATTTGTCACACCTTCTACATTGGGACGCCAAAGATCAACACTGCAGTGACAGTAGATGACAGGAAAAATTGTGATAGTTACTGTAAAACCAACGAAGCACGTCTTCCGATGGTGGCAGCTAGTAAAACCACTTCTTTGGCGGGATATCCCCCAGCATCACATAATTTAAGTCGACTATATTCCATTATCTTTGTCCTCTTTTCGTTGATGTTCATCTTATATGCTCTTTTCAATACGCTGTCCAATCCGTTCAGTTGCTCTTACACTCTTCTCCTGGCTCTGACATAATTACCGTTTCATCACCAAACCTCAAAGTTTTTATTTCTTCCCCTGAGCTTTAATTCCTATTCCAAATTTTATTTTGATTTCCTTCACTGCCTGCTCATGTACAGACTGAATAACATTGGGGATAGACTTCAACCCTGCCTCATTACCTTCTCAACCACTGCTTCCCTTTCATACCCCTTGGCTCATAACTACCGATTGGTTTCAACACAGGTTCAAAACAGCCCTTCGCTCCCTATAGTTTACCCATACTCCCATTAAAATTTCAATGATAGTATTCCAGTGATAGTTGTCAGAAGGTTTACTTATGTCTACCATTACTATAAATATAGGTTTGCCTTTCCTTAACCTATGAGAAGTTGTAGGATCATGATTGCCTTACGTGTTCACACATTTCCAGGGAATCCAAACTGATGTTTCCCAAGGTCAGCATCTACCAGTTTTTTCCATTCTTCTGTAAAGAACCCATGTTAGTATTTTGCAGCCATGACTTATTAAACTGATAGTTCGGTAACAATCACAACCGTCAGCATCTAATTTCCTGGAACTGGGATTATTGCCTTCTTTTTGTAGTCTGAAGATATTTTGCCTGACTCGTACATCTTGCACACCAGGTGGAACGGTATCGTCTCTACTAGCTTCTCCAACACTACTAGTAGTTATGACAGAATGTCGCCTACTCCACGGATCCTGTTCAGAATAAAATATTTTAGAGTTTCATCAGATTTTTCTCGCAGTATCATATCTCCCGTCTCATCTTCATCTACGCCCGCTCCCTTTCCGTTACTCTGCCTTCAATTTCATCTCCACATTTCAGCTTTCTTTCTTTGTACGGCACTGGTTTTCCATCGGGACTGTTGATATTCACACAGATGCTTCTCTTTTCCCAAAGGCCTCTTGAATTTTCCTGTTGGCGGTATCCATCTTTCCGATAGTGAAATATGCTTCGAAGTCCTTACACTTGTCCTCTAGCCATCCCTGCTTAGCCACATTTGCACTTTGTGTCCATCATATATTTCAGACGTTTGTATTCCCTTTCGTCTGCATCATTTTTTTATATTTTCTCCTCTCATCAGTTAAATTCAATATTTCCCATGTCATCCAAGGGCTTCTACTACGCTTTATGTTCTTACGTATTTGATCCTCTGCGGCCTCCACTATTTCATCACTCAAAGCTACCCATTCGTATTCTGCAGCATCTATTACCCTGTTCTCGTCTATTGTTGCCTAATTTGCCCTCTGAAACATCCAAAAACCTCTCGCCCTTTCAATTTATCCGTATACCAACTGCCTAATTTCCAACCTTTTTGCAATTTCTTCAGTTTGTAAGAGGTCCATGACTAAGGAATTTATTGCTAGCGCACTCGAGCAGATGTAATTTCGATGGATTGCTCACACGCTGCCTGCGATATGTAAGTTATATGATAATCTCAGACCAGAGAGCAGTGTTGACTGCAGTAAGAACTGTGTAGCAGTAGTAGTGGTAGTAGCGACCGACCAGTCATGTGTGTGGAGTTGGCTGGGCTGGTCGTGCGGAGCGATGGCGGTGCCTGAGCATTGTAGTATAAGGTGAAAGCAGCCTGCCGCATATGTGGAATGGTTATACCAAGTCCCATGTAAATGTTTAAAAAAATCTCTTAATAATAAACTTTTTTATAAAAATTAAGTTTTGACAATCGTTCATCTCAATTTAAGGAATTTACTAATTTCTCCAATCCATGGTTATCCCGATTATTGTAAAGAAAAATCAGTTGTTTGCTTTCATACATGACAAATCTATCGGCCAGCATTGCACTAAACTGTGCCAGAAAAATTTCTTCTAGGAGCAGATACATACGCGTTATCCGGCGACCTTATTGAGGTAAGAATTTTCAATTTATTCTGAATGATCTTTCAGGGCCATGACGCAGCACTGCTGTCGTCCAAAATTTATCAGTTTAGATTCAGTCAATTATTGAAAGGTTATGTACGAGTCACATTTTTTATTAGGAGATTAGTCACATTTTATTATTGGTAGGTTACGGAATTTTCTGTTGGGAGGTTACACTAAATGTCAATGTTATAATTATATTTTTTACTGTTGGGAGGTTACACTGAATGTGAATGCCATTTTTGCTTTGTCTTTGTTTGATTTTGTGCTTAACTTTGATTTGTGAAAATACCGCGAAAAACTGCTAACATTACATCGCGATGTGCAATGTGTGAAAAAGCCGACTCGAATAATTTGACTGATAATACTAGCGACACCCAGTGTAATAGTGATAATCCTGTAATTACAGATAATCAGTGCGTGCCGATCACTAGTAATGATTTTATTTCAGATGATGAACAAACACATTCAGGTATGTCCACACTTAATTTAACGGCAATTGATGACACGGCACGTTTCGTTACAATGAACGCTGTCCAATTTGACACACATGATTGGCAAATATTACATACTGAACAGACAAATGTTTCTAACGAAGGTGAACAATGTACTCAAAAACAAATTTATTTGATTCCGGTGTAGTGACCAACAGTGCACATCCATTTGGCAAACCTTTCCAAGAATCAGATAATGACCAAATGGTTACACAAAACGTGACAAATGCAGATACACCATCAGGCAGCACAGAGAAGAGAGGAGGTAACATTGGCAAGGATCAAGTTATGGCATTATTGCTACAATTTAATGAATCAAACAAACAACTTAATGAAAATGTCAAACAACAACTTACTGAAAATCTCAAACAACAACTTAATGAATCGAACAAACAACTTAATGCAAATCTCAAACAGTTGAATTAAAAACACGACAGCCTTAATGAACAGCACAAGCAACTTGTTGTTGTTGTGGTGTTCAGTCCTGAGACTGGTTTGATGCAGCTCTCCATGCTACTCGATCCTGCGCAAGCTTCTTCATCTCCTAGTACCTACTACAGCCTACATCCTTCTGAATCAGCTTAGTGTATACATATCTTGGTCTCCCTCTACGATTTATACCCTCCAATACCAACTTGGTGATCCCTCGATGTCTCAGAACATGTCCTACCAACCGATTCCTTCTTCTAGTCAGGTTTTGCCACAAGCTCCTCTTCTCCCCAATTCTATTCAATACCTCCTCATTAGTTATGTGATCTACCCATCTAACCTTCAGCATTCTCCTATAGCACCAAATTTCGAAACCTTATATTCTCTTCTTGTCTAATCTATTTTTCGTCCACGTTTCACTTCCATACATAGCTACTCTCCATACAAATACTTTCAGAAACTACTTCCTGACACATAGATCTATACTCGATGTTAACAAATTTTTCTTCTTCAGAAACGTTTTCCTTGCCATTGCCAGTCTACATTTTATATCCTCTCTACTTCGACCATCATCAGTTACTTTCCTCCCCAAATAGCAAAACACCTTTACTACTTTAAGTGTCTAATTTCCTAATCTGATTCCCTCAGCATCACCCGATTTAATTCGACTACATCCCATTATCCTCGTTTTGCTTTTGTTGATGTTCATCTTATACCCTCCGTTCAAGACACCGTCCATTCCGTTCAGCTGCTCTTCCAGGTCCCTTGCTGTCTCTGACAGAATTACAATGTCATCAGCGAACCTCAAAGTTTTTATTTCTTCTCCATGGATTTAAATACCTACTCCGAACTTTTCTTAGTGAACAGATTACAGCCGTTGCCGCGCAATGTCATGATACTAAAGAACAATTACGTGAGGAAATTAAGGCTTGTGCTAGGAACAATAGTGAAGAAATTAGATCTGTTGCACAAGAATGAAGTAATACACATGCAGCCACGACGAAATTGCTTGGACATGAAATTAGTGCAGTTGCTAAACAGTGTTCTGAAAACGCAACACAGTTGCGCGAAAAATTTAAATTAATGTCAGCAGAACTGGATGCAATAGTCGACAAGAAATTTGAACGACAAAACAGCCAAATTGACGAACGTTTTAATCACCACCTACAAAACAGTGAAACGCGTTACCGTAAATTCACACAGGAGCAGAACAAAGAAAAGAAACAAGTCACGGAAACAATTACTGCACAGAGACAGGCACATAAGCGTAAATCGTTTACGAAAGCAAAAACATACATAGACAACAACATTGCTCCAGTATCAGACGAAATTAATTCTATCAAACAGTTGAACAATGAATTGAATAATGAAATCTCCGCTCTTAAAATAAAAACAGACACTCACAGTAGACTTTCAGACAATGACCAGCAGACTTGAACAATTGGAGTTAATACAGGATCCCGATGCTATTAAAGCAGACGTTAAAAAATTGAACAAAACCACCCGTAAAATCCAAAAACAAGGTAATGCTTGTGACACTAAAATGACGATCAGGTAAAAGCACTGACTGAAAAAATCGATGAATTGGCCAGTTGTATTGATGTTATCGAAAATAACAATGACACCAAATCAGACGATACGTCACCAATTTCGTTCAATCAAACACACGAATTCCAAATCTTACAGCAGACAATCAGTGAGATAGGTTCGTCCAATAATACATTACGTAGAAAATTGTGATCTTTACAGCAAGAAATGACAGAAATGAAAAATGTTTCAGCTTTTAACACGTCACAGCATACACCACTTTCCGAACATTTCTCACATTCTCACAGCCAGTATAATTTAGGTAATTTACAGAGAGTACGTGACTTAGATTCCGAACAGCCACAGACAGATGATCATACAAACCTGAGCCCGCTCAGACATTCACAGACGATAATTTTGATTACAAGCACTTTCTATCCGTTAGGAAATTTAAAGTATTTAAACATGACAGAACACAGATTCACCCTTTGGATTGGATACAACAATTTAGCTTTGCTTTTCCGCCAACTTGGCCCGTAACACACAAACTTGAATTTATTTGCAGTTTTTTGGAAGACGAACCGGCAACTCGTATGAGACCGTTATCGAGACAATGCTCTCGGTAGAAGAATTTCAGAACGCTTTTCTGTCAGCGTATTGCTCGAAGACGACACAGCGCGGAATCAAGGATTACTTAATTAGCTTACCGAATTATGAGAACTCAAATTATCCCATTGTCACGCAATTTTTTGAACACATGGTCCAACAAAACCAATACTTAAGTGAGCCGTACAGTGAATCAGCACTTATCCAATTGTGTATTTCTAAATTACCACGATCGTTAAGAGTATCACTTTTAACAGGACAGCAGAAAGAAGCGGCTGCGGTGGTCTCGCGGTTCTAGGCGTGCAGTCCGGAACGTGTGACTGCTACGGTCGCAGGTTCGAATCCTGCCTCGGGCATGGATGTGTGTGATGTCCTTAGGTTAGTTAGGTTTAAGTAGTTCTAAGTTCTAGGGGACTAATGACCAAAGCAGTTGAGTCCCATAGTGCTCAGAGCCATTTGAACCATTTTAGAGCCAGCAGAAAGAAAATATTTCAGCATCTAGAGATCTGTTGCAGCTTTTGGAAGTTTAGCAATCGGAGTATTCTTTCATAAACAAAAATTTTTCACATCGTAACCAAAGCCAACAAGCATACAGTAATTACGATCAGCCACGCTATTTTAATAGCAAAGGTGGTAGGAATGACAACCATCAGAACTTTAATAACAGACAAAAATATAATTATCAGTATCATCAAAATTATCAGCAACAGCAAACACATTTTGGCAACAATAGAGGCTTTTATCCACAACAGCAACAAAACCAGCCGGTTAGCATAGCTAACCAACAATATAGTCTGCAAGGTCAACCAAGCTTTAATGTTTCGTCGCCTACACGTATAGCGTCGGCTCCACCAAATACACTCCTGGAAATGCAAAAAAGAACACATTGACACCGGTGTGTCAGACCCACCATACTCGCTCCGGACACTGCGAGAAGGCTGTACAAGCAATGATCACACGCACAGCACAGCGGACACACCAGGAACCGCCGTGTTGGCCGTCGAATGGCGCTAGCTGCGCAGCATTTGTGCACCGCCGCCGTCAGTGTCAGCCAGTTTGCCGTGGCATACGGAGCTCCATCGCAGTCTTTAACACTGGTAGCATGCCGCGACAGCGTGGACGTGAACCGTGTGTGCAGTTGACGGACTTTGAGCGAGGACGTATAGTGGGCATGCGGGAGGCCGGGTGGACGTACCGCCGAATTGCTCAACACGTGCAGTGCACGGTACGTCCAAACCGTCATCGAACCCATCGTTCTACCATTCCTAGACCGGCAAGGGAACTTGCTGTTCCAACAGGACAATGCACGTCCGCATGTATCCCGTGCCACCCAACGTGCTCTAGAAGGTGTAAGTCAACTACCCTGGACAGCAAGATCTCCGGATCTGTCCCCCATTGAGCATGTTTGGGACTGGATGAAGCATCGTCTCACGCGGTCTGCACGTCCAGCACGAACGCTGGTCCAACTGAGGCGCCAGGTGGAAATGGCATGGCAAGCCGTTCCACAGGACTACATCCAGCATCTCTACGATCGTCTCCAAGGGAGAATAGCAGCCTGCATTGCTGCGAAAGGTGGATATTCACTATGCTAGTGCCGACATTGTGCATGCTCTGTTGCCTGCGTCTATGTGCCTGTGGTTCTGTCAGTGTAATCATGTGATGTATCTGACCCCAGGAATGTGTCAATAAAGTTTCCCCTTCCTGGGACAATGAATTCACGGTGTTCTTATTTCAATTTCCAGGAGTGTATTATGGTCATGCTGTTTGGTATACCTAATGTAGTACTAAAATGATAACATAGAATATTAATACAACATTTCAGTGTCTTGGCTACACTGATAAATACTTCAGGGAAGAGAACTTCAGATTGTCTCACTTGGTGTTGTGTTTCTATAGAAAGATGTGGACTTTCAGTCCAGCTATGTGCAACCCACTGTGCTACAACCATGATGCTATCCTTCCCATCCCTTTCCTAGTTCTTATAAAATGGTGAAGACTTTGACAGTGCGTGTGCACTTTATTTCAATTCCTAATGTATTCTGTCCTTGTAAAAAATGCTTACTACTTATACAGTGCATGTGCACTTTATTTCATCTCTTAATGTGATCATTTCATGTACAAATGTTAAAGACATATACGGTGGGTGTGCACTTTATTTCATTTCTCAATATGTTTAAATTCTTGTAAACATGATCAGTTCATGTAAAAATTCTAAAGACTTGTACAGAGCATGTGCACTTTACGTCATTTGTTAATATATTTTGTACTAATTGCGTATGTATTTTGTCATTTGTTAATACGTTCTGAACTCAGTGCATGTGCACACTATTTAATTTCTTAAAATGATCTGCACCTGTCAGTAATGATATATATACTCCGTGACTGTAGACTTGGTTAACTAAATAGATTGTAGAAAAATTTGCTGATCATGGCAAGTCCAATTGACTCACTATCGCTGCCAAATTTTTGCCCCCCACCCCCCAGTGGCGGGTTATGTAAGAGGTCCATGACTAAGGAATTTATTGCTAGCACACTCGAGCAGATGTAGTTTTGATGGATTGCTCACGTGCTGCCTGCTATATGTAAGCTATAAGAGCGTCTCAGACCAGAGAGCAGTGTTGACTGCCGTAAGAACTGTGTGGCAGTAGTATTGGTAGTAGCGACCAGTCGTGTGTGTGGAGTTGGCTGGGCTGGTCGTGCGGAGCGATGGCGGTGCCTGAGCATTGTAGTATAAGGTAAAAGCAGCCTCCCGCATATGTGGTATTGTTATATCAGGTGTAAGTAGGCTGTTTAGGTTTTTTTTATTGGTAACGCCGCCGCCACGTAGCGCTCTGTATAAAAATCACTGGCTGTGTCGTGTGCACTCTGTGGCTGGTTGGCATTGTTGTAATACTCGCCATTGTAGTGTTGGGCAGCGGCAGCTGGATGCTAACAGCGCGTAGCGTTGCGCAGTTGGAGGTGAGCCGCCAGCAGTGGTGAACGTGGGGAGAGAGATGGCGGAGTTTTGAAATTTGTAAGAATTGGTGTCACGAACTGATATATATATTATGAGTATAAAGGTAAATACATTGTTTGTTCTGTATTAAAATCTTTCATTCGCTAACTATAACTATCAGTAGTTAGTGCCTTCCGTAGTTTGAATCTTTTATTTAGCTGGCAGTAGTGGCGCTCGCTGTATTGCAGTAGTTCGAGTAACCAAGATTTTTGTGAGGTAAGTGATATGTGACACGTATAGGTTAATGTTAGTCAGGGCCATTCTTTTGTAGGGATTTTTGAAAGTCAGACTGCGTTGCGCTAAAAATATTTTGTGTCAGTTTAAGCACAGTCCGGAATAATTTTTCGAAGGGGACGTTTCACAGGTCCCATGTAAATGCTTAAAAAAAATCTCTTAATAATAATCTTTTTTATAAAAATTAAGTTTTGACGATCATTCATCTCAATTTAAAGAATTTACTAATTTCTCCAATCCATGGTCATCCCGATTATTGTAAACAAAAATCAGTTGTTTGCTTTTATACAAGACAAATCTATCGGCCAGCATTGCACTGAGCTGTGCCAGAAAAATTTCGTATAGAAGCAGATATATACGCGTTATCTGGCGACCTTATTGAGGTAAGAATTTTCAGTTAATTTAGAATGATCTTTCTGGGCCATGACGCACCACTGCTGACGTCAAAAATTTACCAGTTTAGATTCACAGTCAGTCAATTATTGAAAAGATATGCATGAGTCACATTTTTTATTAGAAGATTAGTCACATTTTATTATTGGTAGGTTACGGAATTTTCTGTTGGGAGGTTACATTAAATGTCAATGTTGTAATTATAATTTTTACTGTTGGGAGGTTACAAGTTTTAATCTACAGTTCATAACCATTAAAATGTGGTCAGACTCAACTTGTGCTCTTGGAAATGTTTTACAGTTTAAAATCTGTATTCGAAATCTCTGTCCTACCATTACATAATCAATCACAAACCTCCAGGTGTCTCCAGACCTCTGCCAAATATGCTCCCTCCTTTCATGATTCTGAAACCTAGTGTTAGAGATGCTCTGTGAAAATTTCTACCAGGCAGCTCCCTCTTTCATTCCTTTCCCCCAGTTCATATTCAACTATTTTTTTCGTTGCCTTCTTTTTACTACTACCGTATTTGAATCATCCATTACAATTAAATATTCTTTTCAATTTTATGCACACTCACAATAGAACATGAGGACAACTAAACCATAAATTTCTTGAATCTTAAAATCAGCAACCACCACCAAAAACACAAGTTCAGCATACTCAGAAAAACGCATACACACAGACACAACACTGGACAACTCACCACACATCCTACTACACAGAAATGTGCTGCATGTAGGTCCATGCAACACAGAGGACACTCCCTTGATTTAGAAGAAAACACTGTTAAGAATGAAATAGATACAATAAAGAGCATTGCCTTAAGTAATGGCTACACAGTGAAAACAATCGACAATTTAAGCAGACAGATACACAAAAGCAAGACAAAGAATGGACACACTGTGAAAGAAGAGGAAGTATTCGCCAGTATCCCATACCTGGGCCTCATATCACAAAAAATCGCCAACCGTTTCAGAAAAACGAATGTAACAATTGCATTCTCAACCAATAATAAGTTAGGAAACCTACTCATCCATAATGTAAAATCAAATAGACAAATATACAACAACAGTGGAGTGTACAAAGTATCATGCCCTTGTTGTCCTGCCTCCTATGTAGGGAAAACAGGCAGAAACTTCAACACCCGTTTTCAAGAATATTTAAATACTTTCAGGCTGAAGAATTTCGAAAAATCAGTCATTGCACAAAATATGTTGGAAACGAAACATGTCATCTACAGTCTAGAAAACAATTTGGTAATACTATATAACGAACTCAATGGTAAGGCCATATGCTTGTTAGAACAACTGGAGAAATACCTCCACAAAATCAAAAAACCAGAATCTATGTTAAATGGACAAACAGATTTCGCAATCAATAGTTATTTCAGTAATTTGAAAGACCTATTCTCCAGTTATTTCTTGCATATGTCAATTGTTTAATAGTTATATCTTTAGCCTTACGAATAAATTCATTTTTGACAGCACCATGTGCAAAAACATATGTGAAGTGTTTATAAAAATGAGTGTGCAAATGTACATCCTGAATGAAGTGACATGTACTGAATCGACAGAGAAAAGAATGTTTGTCGGTGCTAAAGTGTTAAAAACGCTTTCCTTGGATTGTGTGGTAAGTTTATACTGTTTATTTTCCACTATTTTGCACATATTTTCCGCATTCGACTTACGAAATTCACAACTTAACATTAAACATTTCGTGACAGGAATATGCATTTCACCTCATTCAGGAGAAGAAACAAAACATGTATTAAGACAAATTACACCTGTAGTTAATAAAACACGAAAAAGTGAATTAAATTTTCTTTTGGCTCAACTATCAGGGTAATTTCTTTTATCTCAGCACACATTTCTTCAATCTCTCCATATGCGGAACTAGTTGGCATATTAACTTGTACTGCTGTGGTTAGCGTGGTCCTAGTGTTTATCTTCTCTACGATGATGCGTTCAGTATGCTGTGCATAGTAGTTTACCTACATTCTCATTTTCTTAATCATTGTTAAACCTACTACTGCATTAGCCCCATTTAATTTTATATTTGTAATCCTGTATTCACCTGACCAGAACTCCTGTTCCGAACTTGACTAATTATCAGTATATTTAATTTCAACCAATCCATTTCCTTTTTCTTTTTTTTTTAAATTTCCTAACCAACCCGCCTTACTAAATGGTCTAACATTCACAGAATCGCAGATTTGTTACTCCTGATGACTACATCCCGGCCCAGAGATCCGAATGGGGGACTGTTTTACCTCCTGAATATTTTACCCTAGAGAATACCGTCATCATTTAACCGTACAATACAGCTGCATGCCCTTGTGAAAAATTACGGTTGTAGTTTCTCCTTGCTTTCTGCAGTTCACAGTACCCGCTGAACAAAGCTATTTTGGCTGATGTTACTAGGTCGGATCAGTCAATCATCGGGACTGTTGCCCCTCCAACTACTGAAAAATTTGCTGCCTCTCTTCAGGAACCACATGTTTGTCTGGCCTCTCAACAAATACCACTGCGTTGTGGTTGCACCTACGGTACGGCCATCTGTATCGCTGAGGCACGCAAGCCTCCCCACCAACGGCATATCTCATTTCTGCCCTATTTAGAGGTCACGTTGTGTGAATTATCATATTTACGCATTCTGTGTGCGCCGTACAGTATATTTACACTGAATGTTGGTGACTTACTCTCTGTTGATGCACAGTATGTAAATACGACATTATCCCTTTTAGAGCCGTGGTAAAATTACTGCACTATTTCATTGGTTTACTTTCACTGTCTATAGCGGCTCAAATATTGGTCGTAATGCATTAATATTCTCGTTGACATTTTCCCACGCCTACCGACAGAACTGTTATGGCACAAACAGTTCTACATTCAAAACTGCAACAATTATCGGCGTAAACGTGTGAATAAATGTAGACTATACAGTGTTCACAGCGTATATTATGTTAAAACAAGAAAATGCACAACACGATTATGCTGAAAATACTCACTAGTGACGTGTAAATGTGCTACTGACCTACGGCCACAGAGGAAAAAAGCACAAAAATCGTCAGGACCTGTTAAATTAACGTTAACACTCAGTCTGGTAACTTGTAGCACACGTTCACGCGGCACAACATTAATGATACAGTGAATTTAAGTCACGGGTCTGTCTCGAATTTATAAATTAAGAAAAATTTCCTCCTCACTTTCAAAGAGTTGTGAGCCAACAGTCTTTGACAAATGGACAAATGAAGTATTGATTTTAAAATTAACGAGTCCGCTCAGGACAGAAATGTATTGCATCCGACGGAGACAAGTAGACCGGATCTCTTGAAATTTTATAATAGGCATCTGTGGCAACACCAAAGTACAGAAGGTATCTATAACAATTAGAACCAATTTCACTTTCTGTAATCTAGATACAGATGGTAGAATATCATATCTTGACGAGTAATTCAGCACATTTAGGTCCACGGCTAAAGTTTAGATGGATGTTCGATTACGACTGGATATAAAGATATGTCATACAACAGTTTATGATGGGCGAGACCCCACTTGCGATACAGTGACAAAGCTTCGAATGAAACAGCGACTACCGAGTAAAGTAGCACGGCTGTAGCAGAAGATCATGGGAGCAAAGAATCCCGGCAATGACGAAACGCTGTAACGTCAGATGTAGCAACACCAACCACCGATTACGACGTTGTGGGTGTGGCAAGGAGTTAGCACCGTAGTAACACTGACATAGAGGTAAGGCACAACTACAGCAGTACCAGTAGGGCAGTTACTACACGTCCCAGTCAAGTGATGTGGCCTGTGTGGCTGAAAACAGTGATTCAGCAAATAAGTACACACCGAGCTAAGATAAACACTCGACATTTTTAGCCACAACTCCGGACAGACGAAAAGACAGAGATGGCGAGCACGAGGGATCAAAGGAGTCTGAATATTTATTATTATACATCATTTGTTAAGGATACGTTTTGCACAGAGGTGTTGTGGAGCGGACGGGAGGCGTGCCGAGATACTCCTCGCATTTGTGATGAACAGTGTCTCCGGATAAACATCGGGTCTGCCTAGTTTGAGGGTCATCCCGGGTTCGAATCCCAGTCCAGAACAATTTTCGTTCTTCGCCACTGAATGCACATTAAGTCCCAATACAGCTGATATCAATAGTTCCTTCCCTTTCTCTCCCGCCCCCCCCCCCCCCCCCCCACGTTCAATTTACATAATATTTTCAGATTGTTCTATATTTTCGGCGATGATTTTAGAGAGGTCACTATTTCGCATGAAAATTGTTGCAATAAGGGTAGGAACGCGTTCTTCAGTGATTGGGATATTTAATGGATGAGTATGGGGTTAATTCAGATTTTCTGAGTGATTGGATACTGTGCAATAATGCAGGGATGCGGACGTAGGTGATTAATGGCGCAGCACCCTTAAGTGATTTCTGTTTGACAATTAATAAGGGATTTAAAAGATTTGCGGCATATTTAAAATTTGCCAATGGTACTGTGAATTAGCTGAAATCGCTGCTAACACTTTCATTTTGTCTTGCATAATTTTGTAGTGAATATCATTCATTTCGTTTCATCAGTGTATATGTACGAGGCGTATTTTTCAAGTAAGTACCGTTTCGAAATTAAAAAGAGACGTCCTAAGATACTCAATAATTTTATTTTTGCATGAAAGCCTGTACCTTAATCTACTTTTCTACATATTTTCCGTCAATATTGAGGCACTTGTCATGACGTTGTACCAGTTTTTGAATACCCTCCTCATAGAAGTCTGCCGCCTGACTTGTTAACCACTTGAAGACGCTGACCGCCCAGGTGTTTCATCAAGTGCAGAGACAGATAGTAGTCACTGGGCGCAAGTTCGGGGCTGTACGGAGGATGATCTAGAGTTTCCCATCGAAAAGATGAGATGAGATCTTTGGTCTGTTTCAACATATGCGGACGGGCATTGTCTTGCATCAAAACGATGCCCTTGCTCAACTTCCACGGACTGTTGCTTTGATTCTGGTGCGATGTTGGCTACCCAATGTTTCATCGCCCGTAACAGTTTGGCTTAAGAAATCATCACTGTCATTGTGGGACCGCTCAAGGGAAGTCAGTGCACTGTCTAAACGTTTGGTTTTGTGCACATCCGCCAACATTTTCGGTACCCAAGGTGCGTTCAATTTTCGGTAATTCAAGTGCTCGGTCACAATGCCATACAAAACACTACGAGAAACATTAGGAAAGTCATCCCGCAAGAAGGAAATCGTAAAGCGTATGTTTTCTCTCACCTTATTGTCCACTTCCTGCACCAAACTTTCATTAACGACCGAAGGACGCCCAGTCCGTTGTTCATCATGCACATTTGTGCGGCCTCCTTTAAATGCTCTCACCCACTTTCTTACCATTCCATCACTCATAATGATTTTTTCTCCGAAACTGCACAGATCTCACGATGAGTTTCGATCGCTTTTAAGCCTCTATCACTAAGAAATGTTATTATTGCCCGTACTTCACAGTAGGCGGGACTCACGATTATCGGAGGCATCTTAAACACCCAGTACACAACATAAGCAAGGAAGAATCAGACTATAATGACGTCAGTACTTAGATTAAGGTACAGGCTTTCATGTAGAAATAAAATTATTAAGATATCTCAGCACGCCTTTTTTTAAATTTCAAAACGGTACTTACTTAAAAAACACGCCTCGTAATAATACCGTTTTGTTATAAGTAATTGGGAGGATGGATATATTGCGACAAGGAAGCAACAGAGAACGAGTTGTGGACTATATGTGAAGCATAAGATAGAACTGAGGTGGACCACTTTTGTGAAAAACGAATAGCAGAGAAAAATAATTCCCTATTACTATTTGCAATTCGTTAAAGGAAGTGTCAATTACGTAAATTAGATATAAATGCAGTTCCGATAGGTATAAGGACTTTCTTAAGTGAGTCACTTTATTGTTAAGTAGTTTTTAGGGAATAATAAGATGCAATGAAGAATCGGGTAACATTTCTCTGTCAGTCTGCAAGTGCTGATTAAAAGAAGTCGAAACACTTCCTGGCCGATTATAACGGTGCGCCACACGGAGACTCCAACTCGGGTAGAGCACTTGCCCGCGAAAGACAAAGGTCCTGAGTTCGAGTGTCAGTCCGGCACATAGTTTTAATCTGTCAGAAGTTTCAAATCAGCGCACACTCCGCTGCAGAGTGAAAATTTCATTCTAAAAGAAATTATTGGTCATGGAGAACCAAAGATCTACTGGGCTAATATTGTAGATTAAATATGCCCTCAATGAATCTTGAAGTTTAAACTGATTATTCTCAAGCAAAATTACTGTACACAGTTATCAGTTTGACGATGTAAGTTGAGTATGTGTAGAATGACAGTGAGCTAACATGTGGAGACGAGGATGACAGAGAGGAGAGATGTGTGAGCCACCAATGTGTTTCGACACTTCTGAATAAACTGGCGAGCTGTCAAGGTCGTGAAAGCGGGCGAGCTCGGCACCGACGAAACATTGTTACGTCAGATACAGCAACACGCCGGTTGAATACTGAAACTGCGAGCAAATCAAGGAGCCAATAAAGACGAAACGGTAGAAAGGCAGAGCTACTATGGCATCAGAAGGCCAATTAGCGCGCATCAAAACCACGGGTTTGTTAAGGTCTACGTGGTTGAAAGTGGTGCTTCGGCAAAACAAGTAATAAGCAAGCCAGCATAAACAATCGTCGTTTTTTAGTCAAAGGTACTGCTGTCTGGCATCCATCTTCTATGAGAAGAGGTCAGCACTGGTGTACGATGCGACTTGGTCCCACAAGTAGCCACGAAGTGACTTGGCGTCCACTAACTGCAGGTCTACTGCTGGCTCGACGTCCAATGATGCGGAAGTAGCATCACCGACCTCCCACCAGCTGCAGCCAACTTTCAGGCCTGGAGGTCAGTCATTCTAGACCAAGACAGTGCTGCTACTCAATCACATACACATACACTGTCATAGTAATGCCGTACCCACCTACTCGCTAGGGCGGGCACTGGGTACTGCCTTCCTCCACAAGAACCACAGCAGAATTCCATGGTTACTGGTGCAGTCTTCTTTGGACTGCAGGGTTGGGCCCAGTTGCCATACGCGCTGGCACATACTACGCACTTCAGCGGTCCTGCCAAGTTGCTAGCGAGACAGCAAGTCGTGGTCAGCTTGGTGCATCAGTGCTTCCCCACTGTCATGGAATACTTCCAGGTAAGATCAGGTACTGTGGTATGAATGGGACAGCGCTCAAATGGTTTGAATCATACCTAACTGGAAGAGTGCAGAAAGTTGAAATAAGCAGTTCACATAAAATGCAAAAAACTGGCGATTTCTCAAACTGGGGAACAATCAAGACTAGGGTGCTCCAAGGTTCGGTCTTAGGTCCTCTGGTGTTCTTGATATATATTAATGACTTGCCATTCCATATTCACGAAGATGCAAAGTTGGTACTTTTTGCCGATGATACAAGTATAGCTGTCACACCCAACAGACAAGAATTAACTGGTAAAATTTTAAACGATGTTTTTCAGAAAATCATTAAGTGGTTCTCTGCAAATGGGCTCTCATTAAACTTTGACAAAAACAGTGCATACAGTTCCACACAGTATATGGAATGACACCATTAATAAATATAGACTTCGATCAGAAATCGGTAGCTAAGGTAGGATATTCAAAATTTCTAGGTGTATGCATTGATGAGGGGTTGAACTGGAAAAAACACACTGAAATCTGCTGAAACGTTTGAGTTCAGCTACTTACGCTACTAGGATCTGTGCAAATTTTGGCGATATATATCTGAGTAAATTACCTTTCCACGGCCTATTTTCTTTCTCTGCTTTCGTATGGCATCATATTCTGGGGTAACTCATCATTGACTAAAAGAGTGTTCATTGCACAAAAGCGTGTAATCAGGATAATTGCTGGGGCTCATCCAAGATCTTCTTGCAGACATTTATTTAAAGAGCTAGTGATCTTCACTGTCACCTCACAAAATATATATATATATATATATTGTGAGGTGGCAGTGAAGATCACTAGCTCTTCACTTTTGAAATTTGTTATTAACGATACGAACCAATTCGAAAGTAATAGCAGTGTACATGGCTACAACACTAGGAGAAAGGATGATATTCACTACTCAAGATTGAATTTAACTTTGGCTCCCAAGGGGGTAAATTATGCTGCCACAAAAGTCTTTGGTCACTTACCTAATAGGTAAAAGTCTGACAGATATCCATATAGCATTTAAAAGGAAATTAAAAGAATTTCTTAATGGCAACTCCTTCTACTCATTAGATGAATTTTTGGCTGTAGTAAGTGGGTAATTCCCCCAAGCCCCTAGAAAAAAAAATTAAAATATTAAGTGTCATGTAATATTTTGTGTAATGTAATATCTTGTATAGACACCTTTTACTAACCTGACACGTTCTACATCATTAGAAGTGTCGTATTCATGATCTATGGAATCAGAACATATCTAATCTAATCTAACCTGCCTTAAGCACATGCCATGCAGCGTATCGTCACCACAGAGTGCCACTACGAGGGTTGCAGTTTGTTCTCCAGAAAAATGTATGACTAACAATGATGTCTCTCTGAGCAGCCATCAGTCATCATCTTGACAACTATCCCCACTTTACCCTGAGATGCGGCAGTGCCATGGGTGTCCATTGCCCACGCTCACAGCACTCCTCGTCCACGTTTGATTAATTACTATAACTATAGAAAAACTGGGCAATAGCAGCCTAACATAGAGAATTTTACTAGGTGAAAATTGGAACGTGGTTCGAATAATTGCTCACTAGACATTTGAGATCTGGCAGAAAACCCAAAGAGATTCTGGCCATACATAAAACACACCAGTGGCAAGACACAATCAACACATTCACTGTACGATAACAGCGGTGAAGTCACTAATGACAGTGCCACGAAAGCAGAGCTATTAAACACTGTTTTCCGAAACTCCTTCACCAAATAAGACGAAGTAAATATTCCTGAATTCCAATCAAGAACAACTGCCAAGATGAGAAACATAGAAGTAGATATCCCCGAGTAGCGAAGCAGCTTAGATCACTTAATAAAGGCAAGGCCTCCGGTCCAGGTTGTAAACCAGTCAGGTTCCTCTCAGAGTATGCTGATAAAATAGCTCCATATTTAGCAATTATATACAACCACTTGCTCACTGAAATATCCGTATCTAAAGACTGAAAAATTGCGCAAGTCACAGCAGTACCCAAAAAGGGAAGTAGGAGTAATCCGCTGAATTATAGGCCTATATCACTAACGTCGATTTGCAGTAGGTTTTTGGAATATATACTGTATTCGAACATTATGAAGTACCTCGAAGGATCGATCTATTGACACATAGCAAGGACTCAGAAAATATCGTTCTTGTGAAACACAATTAGCTCTTTATACTCAAGAAGTAATAAGTGCTATCGACAGGGGATATCAAATTGATTCCATATTTTTAGATTTCCAGAAGGCTTTCGACACCGTTTCTCACAAGCGTCTTCTAACCAAACTGTGTGCCTGCGGAGTATCGCCTCAGTTGTGCGACTGGATTCGTGAGTTACTGTCAGAAAGTCTCAGTTCGTAGTAGCAGACGGAAAGTCATCTAGTAAAACAGAAGTAATACCCAGCGTTCCCCAAGGAAGTGTTATAGGCCCTATATTGTTCCTGATCTATATTAACGACATAGGAGACAATCTGAGTAGCCGTCTTAGATTGTTTGCAGATAAAGCTTTCATTTACCGTCTTGTAAAGTCATCAGGTGATCAAAACGACTTGCAAAATGATTTAGATAAGATCATCTGTGTGGTGCTAAAAGTAGCAATTGACCATGAATAAGAAAAAGTGTGAAGTAATTCACAGTAGTACTAAAAGAAATCAGCTAAGCGGTAAGTCACACAAACCTTAATGCTGTAAATTCAAGTAAATACTTAGGGATTACAGCTACAAATAACCTAAACTGGAACGATCGCTTAGATAATATTGTGGGTAGAGCAAACCGAAGACTGCGATTTATTGGCAGAACACTTACAAGGTGCAACAGGTCTACTAAAGAGACTGCTTACACCACGCTTGTCCGCCCTACTCTGGAGTATTGCTGTGTGGTGTGGGATCTGCATCAGGTGGGACTGACGGATGACATGGAAAAAGTACAAAGAAGGGCAGCTCGTTTTGTATTATCGCGAAATAGGAGAGATAGTGTCACAGACATGATACGTGAATTTGAGTGGCAATCATTAAAACAAAGACGTTTTTCGTTGCGACGGGATCTTCTCATGAAATTTCAATCACCAGTTTTCCTGCCGGCCGGAGTGACCGAGCGGTTCTAGGCCCTACAGCCTGGAACCGCGCAACCGCTACGCCGGATAGTGCTCAGAGCCATTTGAACCATTTTGAACTTTCTCTATCTCTTCAAATTCTGCCTCTGATGTCGGTATGTACTGTATATCTGAACTGCTGTTGTTGCAGTCGTTATGCTGTCGATTCTGATGAGAATAATCCTATTACAGAACTGCTCGCACTAATTCACTATCAACCGTACCTTCCCATTCATGACGAGTCGTATTCCTGCTACGCCATTTTCTTCTGCTGCTTCTGTGACAATATACTCGTCTTACCAGTCGGTCTTTCAATTTAGTTTCAATCATCCACACCGTATCTAGAGAGAGCATTTGATTTTTTGCGTATTCTAGCTTCTGATATTTCAAGCTCCGATTCTTGGTAGGAAAGATGCATATTCTGTTGGACACGGAGTCTTCAACAGACATAGAATTATTTTCAGCTGTTTCATCAGGAAAGTGTGTTGGGACTGCTGTTTATTTTCTTTGTTAATGATCTAGCAGACTGTCAACAGCAACAGACTTTTTGCGGATGGCGTACTTATATTTAAGGAAGTAGGGATGAGTGGAAGGTACTGTCCATAGGAACATATGATGTTTCCTGGTCGCTGTTCCAATCTAGCGACTGATTTTAAAAACACATATAGAAATGCGCACCAGAATACACCAAAAGCAGTTTACGGCATTTTAAATTGTTTTTGTTGTTTTCAGCTATAAATTGTGCTTTCTGCAGCATTTTTAATATTTTGAGTTCTACTAATTTAAGTGGTGTTTAACATATTAAAGCTTTTTGGAGGATCTACATCTACGTCTACATCTCATCTACATCTATAATCCGCAACCACCTTAAAGTGTGTGGTGGAGGGTATTTTGTGTATCATTGTCACTTCCCGCTTCTCCCATTCCAGTCGCGTACGGCCCACGGGATGAAAGACTTTTATTATGGCCCCTCGTGGGCTCGAATCTCGCTCCTATTGTATCTCCAAGGTCCTTTCGTATGATATTAGTTGGAGGAAGCAATGTATTAGCTGACTCTTCTAGCAACGTATGCTATCGGAATTACAACAGTAGACCTTACTGTGATATACAACGCGCCTCTAGCAGCATATGCCACTGAGCTGACTGAGCATCTCCAGCTTTCGTGCTTACTAAATGAACTAATTTTGAGTATGAAATATTAATTCTATTGAAACTTCCTGGCAGATTAAAACTGTGTGCCAGACCGAGACGCGAACTCGAATTCTTCTGTTACCGAGTTGTATGATGAGAAAAATTGTATATATTTTTGAAGCTGGTGATGTAATTTAATTTTATCCATATTTCGCAGCTTCAGTCACAAGATTTAGTGTGTTATTCAGTATACGATGCATTTCGGACCTTGTGAGCTTTTTTTGGATTATTTGGTAAGTATACACTGTTCATCTTTTCCACTATTTCGCACATATTTTCCGCGTTTGACTTACGAAATTCATAACCTAACATTAAACCTTTTTGTGACAGGAATATGCATTTCACCTCATTCAAGAGAAAAAGTAAAGCATGCATTAAGACAAATTACACATGATGGTGGACCCAAATTGTCCGAAATGCATCGTGTACTTAATAAAAAACGAAAAGTTGTTACTGAAGGCTTTTTTAAATTCATACCGCCAGTCTAGTTATATAATATGTGGACCAGTAAATAAAACTTTGTCGGTAGTGCACAAATTTGTACCTTGAAACGGAAGGAAGTCTTCTACTATAGAATACGGGAAGAAGGCTTCTACTACTTAGATAAAGCACGAGCTATTTCGAGTGAAGTGGTTTTCTTTAATGTCTTAACAATTTAACCTGTCTAGAAAATGGAAATCTGTGTTACTTGCTAATAGTCTGTGTTTCACAATGCTGTATTGCAAAATTTTCTATTGCAGCATTTTAAAATCTGAATAGAATATTTTTTTAGGTACATTACCACGCCTTCGACCAGTTTTTGAGATTTACAAAAACCTTAATATTCCTGACTACCATTTGCAATCACAAAAAAATGCTACAGCACATATAATGTGAACGCTATCACTTAAAAACGTGATAAGAATATTAAGGGTGTAACTGAATTCCTTTCACAGACGATGATTTGGGGGAGGGGTGGGGGTAAGTGGGTACCAAAATGGATCAACTTTAGCAAAGAAATTAATGTCAGGAAACTTAACGTTTTCCCGCTACACCCAAAATAACTCAGCACATGTTGAAATCTCCCCCAACTGTCGGTGCCACTGACTAGAGTATTACGCACTTGACGGTGTACTACACAAACTCTTGGAAGATGTGCCAAAACATGTGATTCCAGCACGATGACGAACGACATCATTTTTCACGTGCTATCCGAGATTATCTGGAACAACGGTTCTGGCAACAGTGGAAAGATCGATTGGCTGTCTTACACGTTCTCCCTACCTGAACTCGATAGACTACTACCTGTGGAGTTATGTGAAAGCTTGTTTTACGAAATCCTTGTTGCATCTGGCGAAGACCTTCTGGCGCTTGTTATCGCTGCGGAATATGCTGGAGGACCAGGGATTAGTGATCGTGTGTTACACCGAGTATATTGAATTCTATTACAGTGCTCGCTAGAAGTGAAAGTACGAAAAGTGTTCCAAGTACAATACTTCCCCGAGTCAAAAAAAAAAGAGATGTACAAAACAGTCACCCCTCGATATGATTTTTAAGCATTGCAAAGGTCACTAACGTATACGCTTTTCACATAACGCAGAAATGTACTGTACTGTGATTACAAAATCGGTGAGTCACAACTGAACTCAGTAACTCTTACAAATACCAAACTCTGACAGTCTGTCGGATATGAAACAGAATGATCACATGGACTCAGTCATAAAGGAAGACTTCGGTAGTAGTGGGACAAAGTTCGTATGGCCCCACACTGCATTGTTGCCAAATTTATGCAAGATGGCGGCGATAGATGTGGCAACTTCACAATGAACTCATGGTGGCAAGTAGGAATTTTGGCAGGAAGATAGGTCAATTGGGCTACCTCCATTAACCTAACCCCCTCCCCTCTCCTCTCCCCTTCCCCAGAAAATGGTGGAGGTTAAAATTCTGGCAAGGAAAAAAGGTCTATTGGGCTACCTGCACTAACCTAAGAAAATGGTGGGAAAAGAGGTCACTTGGCCTATCTCTACTAACCTAACTCATCTGACTGCCACCTCTTCCTTGGAACTGCATGGTAAAGGACTAAGCCTGTGCAAGGCTGCTGGGTAACATGGACATAAATCTTTATTTTGAAGGTAGTCTTCATTTAAACAATTTGAGGCAGTAGCTCCATCCAGTGTGTTCACGAGGAGATCCAGAGTCCCAATGATCTAGTAAACAGTACGGCCACCAGAGGACGCAGTCGTCCCTTCTGTAACATAATCGAAGATGGCGGTCTGGGGGGAAAAATGGCGGGAACCAATAGGAACTCTTAATCTATCACATGTTAGAATTCAGCCAGTAGGATGGAGACATTTGGCAACGTCATTTGAAGGGGTATAGAGCAGGCTCAGCACCACTAGAACATATCACTCAGTCAGCCAGCAGCAGCAGCAGCAGGAGAACAAGAACCATGAAGCGTCAACAGCAGTTGCAATACAACACAGCCCTGCAGAACAGGAAGAAATGGAAAAGTAAATACCCCATACCACATCATTTTTTGTGGTTAGCATTGTCATTATTATTATAAGTATTGGTTGTTTTCGCATCTTGGTCAATATGTAATGCTTCCTTCTCTTTGTTCAGCAGTAGCCCTCAACGCATCCAAGCCCACAGGCTCGAGCACCAACATGCTGACCTGTGGCTCATCTGAACCTGTAGCAACCTCAGCTGCCATTTTGTCAAGACCTACAGTGATCTCTGGACCTGTCGCAGCAACAGCTTCCAACATGTCTGAACCTGTAGCGACCACAGTGGATCCTGCAGCACACGTAGCCTACTTGCCGGAGCAGGACAAGGAGCTCTTATTGTCTGTCCCACCCATCGACTTGTGTGATGAAGACTCGCAGTCTGCTCCCAGCTCATAGAATGCTGCTGGTGGTTCTAAACAATAGCAAGATGGAGGACAGTACTGGTCAGCAACATACAACCATCCCAGCAGAACATCCCTGTGCTAGTGCAGGTGCAGAGTGCAGATGCTGTGGATAAGAAGGTATCAAGTGTACCTATGCTTTTCAGTTCTACATACAATTTAACTGCCAGTGGAACTAAATGTGTAAATGTTGGTATAGAAGCACATCATGACAGGGGCTTGCATGCGAGAATAGAAATTGAAAATGCATCAAAGGTCGACTGGGACGAAATACGTCGTGCAGAGCCCTACCAATCAGCAGATGACTACAAAGTATTATCCAACTCATCCCCCCTCCCCCCCCAAGCCATTCGCCTTACTAGTGTGACACTATCTATTGCAGCAGAGTATGATGACCTTGCACTATGTGTGAAAGTGGGTGACAAGCGTGTTTATCTAAGGCATGCCTCAGTTATGAGCTTATACTATCTGGATATTGTGCTACACATCACATTAGAAAGATTGAATCGTTGGATGTCGAGCACAGACTCTGTATAGAATGATGTTGTAAACTTCCTACGTGTGCATAGTGTAGATGTTGATGATTTGGAGCAGTACCTTTGTTTGCACGTGAACGCTGAACCAAAAAAGAAACAGATTAAATGAGCATGTGAAATACCCGAGTACTGTGAGGTGTCCATTGGTATGCGCGCCACACTGGAGATGCACTATGACAAGAAGACGGAATTAATAAGTGAATTTAACATGTGAGGGGTGGCTCTCCAATCTGGCATATCACATTACTTTAAAAAAACACAATATTATTGATTAAACAAATTTTCTCCAGGCCCTCTCCTGTAGTCCTGTAAACCTGACATATACATCTACTTAAATATAACACACATAGAAATATAAATTATTAATGAATCCACTGTGAATCATTGCAACCTCTGTGGCTTCAACACCTTCTCCACACCTTTAGTTCTTGCCAACTACCATGACCGTCATAAGAGTCATCATCATAACCAAATACTGAAACCATCTTCCAATCAACTGTGTGGTTTTCAAACACACTTATTTATACTCTATGTATACAAGAAAAATAAAAGTTGAAAATACTCATATACAAATTATTTCTTAAAACCACTAATCTTGAAAATAGTTCTGCTGACTTCTGTGGCACTTCAATATGTCAGATTCACGTACATTTTACTATTTACTAAAGTCCACTTAGGGTTTCTCAAGCCAGCCTTTTGCTGCTCTGTTACAATAACATCCACAGCAGGTTTCACTAACTAGCTCTTTTACTGCTCAGCTTCAATTTCTCACAACCACAACATCAGGTTCCTCCAGTCACATTCCGTATTTACTACATAGTCAAATCCATACCATATTCACTCAGATTAGTGATGGTTAATTACGTACATATCTATTCTTGGTTACTTCAGGTCCTTTCTTATGCCTCTTGTTTGCACTTCCACCTATTTCTAAACTTCGATCCCTTTTGTTTAACCACATTACGTCTATTTGTTTACTACAATTAGCACGCAACACCTTGCCGCTCATTTTTTGCTGCTTTGTAAATACTTCCTTACATGAAATATAGCCCCTTCTGAGGGTACCCAGTACCTCCACATCTAAATTTACTTAAATAACTCATCTCTTCCTGGACAATGTTACCATTGTCTACAGCCAGCCTTGCTGTTCTGTGAATATTTTTCGTTTCTTCTTACAATAACAATTTTCTGATGTTTCCACAGCATTTAACTCTCTTACTTAACACTACCATAGTGAAGGAGGAAAGACGACAGTCAAAAGTTCTGAATGATGAAGAGGAAGAATGACAACATGAAATGAAAATTAAGTAGCATTGTCATTAATTCCAGTCCTAGTGTTCGTCAAACACAAAGAGCACAAAGCCCTCTGAGGTTTTTAGTTACTCCTGGCTATGTCTCTTTTTTCACATATCTCTTCAGATCAATAATATTTCTTAAGCCTAGCAGCTTATAAGACTTTACAAATTCCAATCGGTAAGCATTAGGATGAGGTTTCTCTGTTATCCTAAATGGATCCACATACTCGTCAGTAAACTTTTGGTTTCTGAGGTAAGCTTTCTTGATTTCTCCTCGGTCTTTATTAAAACTAGATCACTTATTTGGAAGCTATCAGGATTAGCTCTAGCGTCTAATACTAATCTGATCAAGCCATCCTTCTTTGGTACTATAACCAGCGGGTTGTATGAACACTTATTGCTCTTTCAGTGATCCCCCATTCTAGCATTTTCTGAATCAGGTCACGTACTTCAGGAGCTGCAAACTGTTTTTTGAAATAATGGGCATCCTTTTTCACTGTAAAAAACGTAATCTTTAACTAGACCTGGCTGATCAGAAAATACTTCTATATGCTTAAACAAAATTTGTTTTAGGTCATTCCATTGTCCCTCATGTAGGTCTCTTAATTCTAGCAATTTATCATTGATCCTAGCTCTGATACTATCCAGCTCAGACGGATCCGCTTCTTCACTTCCACCATACTCATTATAGCCTTCCATTAGTTTTGTTCTCCTGCAAATACGGATTGTCAAGTCATTTAGTTCTTCATCCTCACTTGGCCTCTTACCTGTGAATGGTATAGTGGTAAGGTTACCATTAATTATTATCAATACATCATTGGTCCCGAAATTTACCCAACCTTCATGTTTAGTAAGAAAATCGGCACCCACCAGCATATCAATACTTAATCCACTCATTACTGAGAAATTCTGCTTAATTACTACCCCCTTTACCACTATGGTTAGAAATATTTCTTGCTTCACCACCTTTTTGGTTTTTCCCTTGCTGCAATTATACTTAGGCCACTTACTGGCATCCTTACTACTTGCTTACTTGCTGCGAGTTCATTAACGAAATTTTGGGACACAGCACACAACTCTGATCCTGTATCAATCAAACACTTTACATTATCATCAAAAACAATTATCTCTATTATAGGCTGCCCTAGGTACTGTCTTTTATTTGCAGGTTCTACCTCGTCTAGTAAATCCTGCACCATTTCCCTCCAGTCAGAACCTATGTCCTATATCATATTTATGTTTACAGGGTCTTCCTCATGCTTAATATTGTTAATACTAGTGGCAGCTCCTACCTGTCTGTCCACTTTCACTAAACTGAAACATCTTTCTAGTGTTTCCCTTCTGTATTTACCTCTGTTTCTGCATCCCTACTCCAGGTGTCTTCAGCATTATATATTTCCTCCTCCTCTTCCTTTTCCTCCTCCTCTTCACTACTCTCAATAACTTCAAATAACCTATCAAGCACCCCTTCGACACCTTCTACATTATTGATTCCACAACTGTCTGTTTCGCTGTGCAGATTTACCTCCACCTCCAGGTTCAAAACCTTATTGTTAGTATTTATCTCCTCTGCAAATGTGTTCTTATTACAGGTGTTACTACTACTGTGCTCCCTTAACTCTACATTGGTCAACTCTCTTGCCTCTTGTTGTTCCCAATTATTCTCCCCTTCTTTCTTAGTGCTTACATTAATACTAGGTGGTTGTACTGGCAACATTCTTACAAATGGTTTCGCCAGCAGGTTCAGCCTTCTCGAGAATTAGCAGTTTTCCTGTCGAGGTACGTCACCGCTAACTGACGTCCTCCGCCAGCTGGCTGCATCATCTCCTGACAGCTGTCTACAGTTGCCATACTGACCTCGGTCACTGACCCGATTATCATATGTCCGGCCTCTCCCTCGTGATCGACTTCGGTATCCGCTTCCTTTCTGTACTCTCATTCTGTTTATGTTTACCTCGGCTCGATTTTCATTCTGCCTAACTGGATATCGATACTCTCTCCTCGCATTGTCCTCCTCTTTTAGTACAGATTCTACTCGTTCAAGATATTGCACTAATTTATCTACATTATCTCTACGTGTAGATATAATTTATTCTTCCAATATCAAGTTAGCTTAATTTCTACCCCCATAACTATTTGTTCAGTTTATAACTTATTACTAAGATACGATAGAGTAGTTACCAATCTCTGTACAAATCTTTTTATCCCTTCTTTCTTGGGGTCGTATTTTTCCCGAGACCAAAACTGATTTAGCACATCCATTTGTTTACGCTTTCCCCAGTACTCTTCAAAGAAAGCATACTTAAATTCCTGTAACTTATTATATTTATCTCAGGCCAAGTTACCTCAGATTATTACCTCCACCATTACGTTAGAAGTAATAAACCTGATCTTTGGCTTATCACTCGACACTTGAGGCAAGATATCCTCAAAGTCATTCCAAAATTCACGTGGATGTCCTTTTATTTGGATCAAACTTGAGAAACTGACAATGTGTGACATAAACAATCTCAGTGGATTCTGTTATTCCACTAGAAATAATGCTACCATTACTGTTAGTAACACACTGTTGTACTTTTGTTATTCGACAGTCATGCTCACACAGTTGCTCATTCACACTGTTACTGAACTGATTATGATGGGTTTCCAAGCCAGTGACTTTATTTATTATCTGTGGCCCAAGTTTTTCTCACTTATCTTTACTTTCTTTCAATTTACATTCTAATGCCGTGTGATTTATTTCACCACAGTTTTCCACCCCTTGGATATGTTTGTGAGCCTTGACTGTCTCTGATTTAACATGCACTTTAAACTGTTGGTGCTCATCAGTGGCTTGTTCGACCTATGTTGTTCATTCACTTTTCACTTTAACAATAGATTACGTACATTCCTGTTCAAGCTGACTGATTTCAATTTTTACATTATTGTTAACCACTGCCATGTAGTGCTTCCAAAATTCTCTTAGATCTGAAATTTTTTCATCCAGTTTAGATTCTGTTTCAACACCCATATTACTCAGTTTTGAATCTAACCCACACAATTTTGTATCAATATCAGACCGCATTTTACTTATTTTAGATTCCATCTCATCACTTAATAGTGTACCCATTTTTGTCATATTAGAATTTAACCCAGTCATTTTTGTCAATAGATTCATTAACATTCCTGCTACACTATTTTTTCCCCCATCATTGACTGACACAATTTCCTGATCAATATTAGCTACTGAAACAGGTAGGTGTGAAACACTGGGGTCCGATACATTCTGTTCCCCCTCCGATTCATAATTACCATATAATGAATGTGACAAACTACTACTAAAATTTGGTTATGATACATCCAAACTAAAGCTCATGGAATCATTAATTTCTTCCCCTTTTTCTTTCCCCAAATCTACCTTCAGCTCGTCCTTTACACTTGTCTGCTTACTTTCAGCCATTTTATTCAATTTCTGCGCACACATACACAAAGTTTTAAAGAGCACACTACTTAACTTTGCGCTTCTGATGTCTCTGACACGACTAGCTGCAACTTCGGGTCGGAACACCGTGCGCCGGGCTGTCGTACCAATTTACGGGCCACCACTCCGGTCAGCGCTGCCAACTACTTTCGTTGCCGGTGTCGCGTCGTCTCTCGTATCTTGTGGTCTGCATGAAGTCGCCGCTATCCGCTACTCCAGTCGGCGAAATATAACCGCAAATCTGTCCGGCAAGCACAGCAAACGCAATTACAGTTCATGGGCTATCACTTTCTTTCTATCCAAGTGGCGATAGTTCACTCATAATATTTGTCCTTTCACAGTTGCTATTCATTCGACAGCACTTTTTCACAATTCGATTGTCCCAACACTACTGCTTTTCTAGAAATTCGCCTACCTCGGCCAACTTTACTACTGTTTTTCCCGGCCTATGCACCAATTGCGACGTAACGCGCTCTTTGGCACATCGACGGCGGTTCTGCAACATAAATTGTCCACCTACTTCAGTACTGCTACAGATCTGCACACGTAACTCCTGACTGCAGCTACTTAAGAGAGCTCAGAAATGCTGTGTTGAAGAAACTGAGATTTCATAACTACATGTTGGAGGCCGCTATAGGGACAAAAAGCTGAAAATAGTCTTGTAAACTCTAAGGAATAGCCGGCCGGTGTGACTGTGCGGTTCTAGGCGCGTCAGTCTGCAACCGCGTGACCGCTACGGTCGCAGGTTCGAATCCTGCCTCGGGTATGGGTGTGTCTGATGTCCTTATGTTAGTTAGGTTTAAGTAGTTCTAAGTTCCAGGGGACTGATGACCACAGATGTTAAGTCCCATAGCCATTTGAACCAATTTTTTCTAAGGAATAAATCGAAAATGGGTTGCTGTTCAAATTTCTAAGTTCAAAGGTCCTTTTAAACTTGCATTAGGATTTTTTTAATTGCTATTTAGCAAGATCATCGGCCCACATGCGTTCAAATCATTAACGTTCCTGTTCACAATCCTCGTCACACTCAAACAGGCACAACTTTTCCTATCCAATTCCGAAATCATTTACGAGAGTAACACAGTCAACAAACTGCTATTTACTTTTGCACTCGGCATTCAGTGGTTGTCTTTAAATAAAGTTTTTGCTCGCCATAAATACTCAGTAAAAAATTTACGCTTTTAGTTTACACACGCGAGTTTCTCCAGAACAAAATATCACTCGTGTCTTAAAATTTCACAAATTGTGAATGTTAAACACCAGCTACTTTCATCACTGTACCGAAACGCGGAAGTCACAATATCACTTCATTTTACACATAATGCGTTCTGACACTTTGAGCATGACCAGCTCCTTCGAAACCTGGTCCACCATTTCCTTCATATCTCTCCCTCTACAAGCAACTCTATCTCATGCGTTGGGTGGCAGACCGTCTCACTTCTTTTTGGCTGTGCAGAATTACGGCCAATCAGAACTGACTTTCAGGGCGCGGCTCGCGCCAAAATCTAACAAGAACCAACCACTGCTCTCAGCTCATTGACGTCATTAAAATAAACTCAAAACTCTCTTGTTAAACAAAGAAAATTAAATAAACTTTAATCTGTACTTTACGTCTGGAAATTAACTATGCAGTCGCGAACGTTCTGGCTGTCTCTTGCATATTCAAATACGCGCCCCACTAGTAGGGGAAACACTGGTGGATTTCTTCCCACGATACAAAGCTGGAACACTTGCAAGTTCCTATAGAGAACTACAAACTGAAAATTTAATACTGACGAATGTCCCACGTACACTCACACAAGTGCTCTCTTTCAGTCACCCTAACACATAACATAAATATCTACCTGAAATTCTTAAAACTATTACTACAACAAAATTACGAAAGGTTTTCTAAATTGAGAACTTTCCAAATTTGAATCTAAACACTGAATGTGTTAACATATATTTTCAGCTAGTCGCAGTTGGTGAACTGTTAACACACATATATTGATTTAGTTTTGTGAGTGTTGGATAAGTGCTTTTGTTACTGACTTTTTTTTGTGACTTCCAAATTATGACAGTTATTGACTTCAGATTTAGACAGATTATTCCTTTACACAACAGAAAGTTATACACCAAATAGGAAGTTCCTGAGGCTATTTATCGATCAGTTATTAATTTTTATAGTTCCAGAGAATGTAACTACTCTGTAAGCGCCTCTCCGCTACTTTCACACGCTGCAATCACGCCATATGGTCATGATGCACATCTGCAGGCCACAGGTCGCCCATTGTATTTCGTACAAGATTCTGACTGCTTACACTGGAGCCCACATACATTCATACAAGAAAGCTTTAATAGACAAATTGGCAATCGCGCCCTAGCTGCGACGCATCAAGCTGGACTCCGGATGTTGTGGTGAACACACCGGATGGAGTCACTGCCTAAAATTGTTTGAATAAGGACTGCTTGCAAGATGAAGAATTACGACCATCCTATCCAGCAGCTCAGCACAGGCTGAGTCCTTTTACCGCCAAATTCCAAGGAAGAGGTGGCGCTTGGACGATGTAGGTTCGTGGAGGTAGCCCAAGTGACCTTTCCTCCTGCCATTTTCTTAGGTTAGTGGAGGTAGCCCAATTGACCTTTTTTTACCACCAAAATTTGAATTTCCCGCCATTTTCTGGAGGAGGGGAAGGGGTTAGGTCAGTGGAGGTAGCCAAATTTACCTATCTTTCTGCCAAAATTTGAACTTCCCGCCATGACGTCATTCCGACGTTTCCACATATATCGCCGCCATTTTGGATCCGCCATCTTGAATAAAGTTGGCAACATTGCAGAATGTGGCCATATGAACTCTGTCCCACTACGTTTGGCGCATTGGTAGGATACTGGGAGTTGACAAGCGACATGGATTTCCAAACACTCGTGCTACGGTTTCTACAGTACACACTATGTCATCAAAAGTATCTGGAGACCTGGCTGAAATTGAATTACAAGTTGGTGGCGCCCTCCGCCGATAATGCTGGAATTTAGTGTTGGGCCACCCTTAGCCTTGATGACAGCTTCCACTCTCGTAGGCACACGTTCAATCAGATGCTGGAAGGTTTCTTGGGGAATGGCACCCCATTCTTCACCGTGTGGTGCACTGAGGAGAGGTACCGATGTCAGTCGATGAGGCCTGGCACGACGTCGGCGTTCCAAAGCATCCCAAAGGTGTTCTATAGGATTCAGGTCAGGACTCTGTGCAGGTCAGTCCATTACAGGGATGCTATTGTCGTGTAACCACGCCGCCACAGACCGTGCGTTATGATCAGATGCTCGATCGTGTTGAAAGATTTAATCCCCATCACTGAATTGCTCTTTAACAGTGGGAAGCAAGAAGGTGCTTAAAACATCAGTGTAGGCCTGTACTGCGATAGTGCCACCCAAAACAACAAGGGGTGCAAGCCCCCTCCATGAAAAACACGACCACACCATAGCACCTCCTCCTCCGAATTTGGCACTACACATGCTGGCAGATGACGTTCGCCGGACATTCGCCATAACCACACCCTGCCATCGGACCGCCACATTGTGTACCGTGATTCGTCACTCCACACAACGTTTTCCAACCGTTAAACCATCCAATGTTTATACCCCTTACACCATGCGAGGCGTCGTTTGGCATTTACTGGCGTGATGTGTGGCTTATGAGCAGCCGCTCGACCGTGAAATCCAAGTTTTCTCCCCTTCCGCCTAACTATCATAGTACTTGCAATGGATCCTGATGCAGTTTGGAATTCCTGTGTGATGGTCTGGATAGGTGTCTGCCTATTACATATTGCGACCCTCTTCAACGGTTGGCGGTCCCTGTCAGTCAACAGACGAGGTCGGCCTGTAAGCTTTTGTGCTGTAAGTATCCCTTCACGTTTCCACTTTACTACCACATCGGAAACAGTGGACCTATGGATGTTTAGGAGTGTGGAAATCTCGCGTACAGGATTGACAGTGGTTACTGAACTTATACAAAGAAGTACTCCAGACTGGTATATTGTACACGAAGGAGAACCTTAGGGAAATGTCGGAAAACCCGAATTGGCAGAATCTTGAAGATAGACTCCAGGTGTCCTGCGACAGCCTACTTGCTGGATTTCAAGAACCAGTATCATCTGTCGAATCTAGAATTCCACGAAAACATTTACGCATCATTCCCTCATGGACCACAAAGAAGTAATATCACATTTATTTATTCATAGACAAAAATGTTCACATGTGTTTGAATTCCTGAGGGAGCAAACTGCTTAGGTCATTGGTCCCTAAACTTACACAATACTTAAACTAACTTATGCTACGAAAAACACACACATCCATGTCCGAGGGAGAACTCGAACCTACGGCGGTAGGGGCCTATTCAAAAGACCATGTTTACAATGATATAGGTCATGTAATCTAATTAAAATTTAAGAACAACAAAGTAATGTAATTCGTATATTAAGGCATTTATATTTTTCTAAGTCTAGTTTCAAAAGGATGGAGCAGGTAGCTGGTGTTAATACTGAAGTGGGAACCTAAAATGCTCTCTCTGAGGACTATGGGACTCAACATCTGTGGTCATCAGTCCCCTAGAACTTAGAACTACTTAAACCTAACTAACCTAAGGACATCACACACATCCATGCCCGAGGCAGGATTCGAACCTGCGACCGTAGCAGTCGCACGGTTCCGGACTGCGCGCCGAGAACCGCGAGACCACCGCGGCCGGCGAGGAGTGGGAACCATCCTGGTATTTGTCCAAACAAAGGGAAACCTAATCAGCGCACATAGATGCGTTTAAGCAGTTTCCATGACCACCTATAATTCAATGGAAAGGGTACAAGCCCTAACACATTTTCATCCTGATGACTCTGCCGTTGACTAGGTCTTGGCAAATTGTTTGTAGAATCACTTTCAGAACACTTCCCGTCACGTTCCACTCTCGATCAGCACTTGAGAAAAACGAAGACTCAAATCTTTCAGTGCGAGCTACGATTTCCCTCGTGTTATTAGGATGGCCACTTCATCCTACGTAAGCTGGAGCCAATGAAATATTTTTGCATTCGATGAGAAGATTGTTGACTGAAATGTAGTCAAAATACCTCTTCACAAAGAAAAACGGTTTTGTTTTAATAATTTCCACTTTATAGAATTTTCTTGTTACACCTACCACCTTTTCAAGTTTAGACCTATTTCTGTATTAGATTGTAATGTAATTCATTGCTCCTTTTGAGACGTAGTACTTTTTTACCACTCTTTCAAGTTTTGAAACAATAATTAATAAAGATTGTAACAGAATGACTACAGAAATATTTGACTTGCTAAACAATTTCAAATCCATAATGACGTAGCTGAGAGAAGAAGGAAGAGATATCGAAAATGTACTAGTCAGCTTGGACTAACAAGAAACAGAACACTTTTTAAAAACGCAGCAGAAACGACAGGCTTTCAGCGCAGGAAAATACCAAGAAGTGGAAGAAAGTGGATACAAGAACACAAGGAAAAATATTTTCGAAGAATGAAATAAGTATGGGCCCAATGGTAATGACAATTGAAAGCACAGAATCAGAAACAATGTAGTCTTGCAGTACGCTCCAAAAGGATTATTTGACGTATAAACAAAAATTGCTACCGCAGCTGACGTATCATGCCCGTGACTCGCTCCCACCTGTTTCCCTATAGCAAAAAACCACTTGCCTTTTTTTTTTTTTAACATTGTCGATGTCGTCTATGAATCCTGTTCGCTTATGATCCATATCATGCCGCTTTTCTCCAGAAGAAGATTGGAAAAAAATAGTGTAGGGAAGTCTTTATTAGGTTCGTTGGATTTTCTAAGTGTTCTGCCAATAAAACATAGTCTTGGCGTTGCCTTCCCGACTAAATTTTCTGCTGGCTATTTGAAATATAAGTGCAGATGTTTCTGTAGTAGTTTCAGTGTACTGAAGAGTGTTACACCAGTTTTTCCTTCATTCGTTGACCAATAATTATATTTGCCACTAGTAGTATGTTGTTCGGTTGGTTAGTGACTGTTAATACGCTCAAACAACCCATTTATGTTTCTTTTCCTTGGGCCCGTGGTTCCCAACAGGTGGTCCGCGGACGCCCAGGGGTCCGAGAGCTGTGCCGGAGGGGTCCTCAAGATGCTATTAGAATAAAAAATATATTAAATATATTTCGTATGATAATATATATTTTGTTTTGGGCGCTCAATATTTTTCAATAATGAATATGTCAATGTTTTTTCTGAGCACCAAAAACAGAAAACGTGTAAAAAGACTCTTAATTTGGCTATTTTAGATACTTGATATTGTGATATGGTAATGTACCAATCATGCTCGATGAGGGGGTCCTCGAGAAAATTTTGTTGGGGACCCCTGCCCTAGGCTATAGGTCAGTTATTGACGTGTAGACGGTGTTTACAGGAAGGCTGTAAGACCCAAAGAAGAAACCACTAAAACACTGAAGTCGGTACACGTTAAGGTACCAACTACCGCAATATCTGTACCTACACTCCCGGCTGCATGTTCTACAGGATGTTAGGGATGTTATGGATATAAGTGCAGATATTTCTATATGACCGCTGACAGTGTACTGAACTAGGTTACATCAGTATTTCCTTAATTTGCAGACTAATAATTATAATTATTAGCTGTAGTTACAGCTATCAGGAGTAATAGTTTTTAGATTGATTAGTATCTCCAAGTATGCATGGCACAAGCAAGCCTCCAGTATTTCATTTCTTCTAAACACCAAGTCAAGTACTGAAGTGTGGTTGCATAACAGACAGTCTATACTGACAGCCATAGTTCACTTTGTGGCACACTTATGACTGTGCTGAAAATACCGGATAGTAAAATATGTAATGTATTTACAGGAAGGCTGTTAGAAGCAAAAAAAAAAAAAAAACACTAAAAAATACATGTGGGGACATATCTGTACCTAAATCCCTAACACTTTGTATGTGATGCTTCTAATTTCCCTTGTTCGTAATTGTGATCCCTAGCTAACACATTTATCTCTACAGCTCAGTTTGGCGAGCTTCTGCTGCAGTTAGAATTGCTGCTGTTGAGAGGAGGAAGCTTTACCTGGATTTCAGTCATGGTGGATAACCAATATCCACGAAAAGGACACCCTAGATGTGTTTCTTGCTTCTTCTTTTCAGTCTCTGAGACTACCTGCCCACTTTTATCGGGAGGTGCTCGTCCCCTGAGTGCAAAAATCTTATTGACTGGAGTTGGTCTTGGTCACCACAACACTGTGCACCCTGTCTCAAGAAGAGGCACATCACCTTGATTAGCATTTGCTTAGATCTCCCACACTCGTGTGGAGTACTCTGTAGGAGAGGAACACAGAGCAAGAGTAGATGTGCAGAAGACGCTCGGCTGCACTCCCCATTTGGCGTTTGTAAGTTTTCGGAAGAAATTGTTTCTGTTGTGAACCTTTTGTCTTGCGTCTATTCAGTGTTCTCTAAAAGTTAAAGCAATGTCCAATTTTAACCGTATGTATTTAGGGTTAACGCACTGATTTAAACTGCACCCTTAACAGTAGATGTTCAACTTTCTTGTCACCTCCTTACTGCGTAGCTGGAATGCACACCATGTAGCAGGGTAAGTCACTTCACAGGTCGGAGGAAGTTACGACACACCACGTCCAGTAGGACTGAGTATAGTAAGACGCTGGGAGCGAGGCGAAAAAAGGAAGGAAGGAAGGATTCGTTCACTTTATGTACATACATGTGACATGGTTGCAGAGCAGGACGAAGGGAATGTGTTTGTGTGTGTGACGAAGTGTGATGTCAGCCATTGACACCATCACAGCGCAGGTCACCCCACGACGTGGATCGCGCCTGTGTTCGGCGGTGCCTGAAATCACGTCCCGGGCCTCGACAAACTCTTGTTAGGCGCAATCTGGCGCCCCCGGGGGGCGTTTACTTGTCGCTAAGAGCTGCTCTGCGTCTCCACAAGTTTGGCACCAGCTCCGCGGTCGCCGATCGCTAAGGGGTGGGCACCACGGCAGTGGGGGAAAAGGCGCCGGCCCTTTCGTTTCCGCTCTCTGAAGTCCAGACTCGCACCGACAGCGAGGAAAAATAAAAGGAAAATAAAGGAGATAAAAGAGAGAAAAAGAAGGTCGCGAAGAAAATCTGGGACGAGCGAATTCCCCTGGTGACCTGCTCAGCAGGAAGAACTGGCAATGAGGAAATGGCGCGAGAAACGTCAGAAAATGCCAAGTGAGCAGTTACAGTTGCTCATCTGAGATCTGTAGGTTCGCAGGAAACTTTGAAAGAATGTTCTGCTTCTTTCTGCTCGGATTTTGCTAAATTTGTTTTATCGTGATTATATTACAGAAAGTCTAGATATATTCAGAGTTAAGACTAGACGCGAACACGTGATTTTCCTTTGTGCGATTTGTTTGTCGCAAGCATCTGCTGCAAAACGGCGGCAACTCACACACAAATAAAAATATTCAACCTATTCGTAAGTAACATTATTTTAGGAAAAATATTAATGACGTATGCTTAAAACAAGACAGGTAGATAGATAGATGGACAGATAGACAGAGAGAGAGACTTCAAATTATTGAAATTTTAGGCTTCAGAGACGTCTAACATGGTTATCCACGTTCGTAAACTGTGTTTAAGTGTTTTTGCAGGTAACGTGCTTTAATATTATTTTAAAGCTTTAAAACTGTTGACGTTTGTGGATCTATGACACCTGCTCCGCTCACCGTCATAACGTGCCATCATAGTGTAATGTAGTCTGAAGATGGTCATATTTTCATAGAACCGGCTACCATTACCAATAAATATTTTATTGCCATCAATACTGTTTTCACGCCAATTTTAAAACACTTTATTGAGACCACTGATATCCTACACGAGAAATTTACTCAAAAATTACTATTTTGAAGTTTGTTTCCATAGGAATACACACTTTCGTTAGGTTTCCTCAGTTCCTTTTGCAGTGAATCCGAGAAAACGTGGTTCAGATCTTCGCAGTCTTCTGGATGTCTTCTGTATGTTGGAAAGTCTATCCTAAAGAGATACTGTAACGTTTCCTGGCAAGATATGCTTTATATCCATGGAATTACAATTTTATTTATATATAGGCACTGATTACGTCTGAATAATAATAGAATAGAGACAATTATGTTATATTTTGTATTTGTAAAGGATTGCGTACTGGATTTGTGAAATAATATCTGTGTCGGCGAGTTCTGAAACCGTCACAGAAAAGAATTAGTAAAGAAAAACTCATAGAGTAAATATCTCTGGAGTGAGCATTGCGTTCTGCGCATTTTGTCAACATTAAACCACGAATGTCACATGATTTCAGGACTTCGCTGTGCATGTGTGCTTTCCGCAACGTTTGAAGTTTATAGTATGAAGAGTTTTTGTTGTGTTTCACCGTTTGTTGATAACATAATAGCGATGGTCAACTGCTATTGTTACTACTAATGCAAAGGAAAATATGTGAAAGGAGGGATAGCAACTTTTCCTGGGTACATACCATGTAGCTCTAATTATAGTTATCATATAAGTAAGAGACACTGTATATGTTAAAAATTTAGAGACGCATTATAATTAAGGCTTGATTCTGTAGACCTATTGTTCTACGATTTTATGACTATGTAATAGATATTACGGCTCGTACAAAAGCTTACAAACAATCGCTTGCCTCGTATTTCATACATTTATTTAAGGTATTTTCAGCTTTTTAAGCAGTGTTGGTGGTGCAGAGCTGCGACAGGGTGGAACGAGCCGCCTTGGCAGATTCAAATCAGATAACAAGGCCAATCAGACCACAATAAGCGGTCAGGTAAAAAAGGAATTTAAAATTATTTCTTACAGCAGTTCGAGATCGGAGTGCAAAGCAGTATATTTTACGTTGTGTTTCGCGGGTGGACGCGAGCTGCTAATATTGTAAACTTTAACAGTCTCAAAGTCAAAACACTTTCACGTTTCAGAAGGAAATCTTGCTATACAAAAATTCTGCACTGGTGAAAGTTATAGTATAATCATTTTCTGGTTAATAATGATAGTCTAATGCTCTAGTGCAGGGATCCCCAAACTATTTTGGACAAGTGACCCCTTTTCCAAAATGAACTGTTACCTCAGACCCCCCACGGCCAAATTACCTACTTTTAAGATCAACCCTCTTATTCATAATGGCCAGCTAATTTAAAACAGCTGCTACAGAGTTTTATTTTTCATTCTGACGTAGGTCAATAGAAGTAGACAGAGTGAGAATTAGCAATGCTTTAAGTTAGTAGACCATTATGAATGAGGGGACCTATCTTCAGTTTTTTCCTATTGATACAAAATACCTAGGTACTAAGGTATCAATTGGAAAACTTTGCACTTGGTTAAGTGAGTAAAGTTGACTTCATTTCTCATCAAAATTTAACAAAATAAAAATACATACAATTCAGTAAATATCAAGTTTAATTTATAATGATTATTACAAATTAAGTACTTAAAGAATCTTAAGTAGGTAGGAAATTATATTTAAAAAAGTATTAAATAAGTTTTAAATAAGAACTTGTGTTAATTTAATAGCGGTCGATTTTTGGACCTCGTCGACCCCCAAAATTAGTTTTCGTTTATGCCGACCCCTAAGAAACCGATATGGTCTACATAAGCGCTTCCTACGACGATGCATGGACATCAGAAATAAAATCGGTAAGGCACGTGAGATGTTGAGCGCACTAGAAGACAGAATCTGTCGACTAGGAATCGAACACGGTCCCTTACGACAACACGAGGGTGATTAAATTACGTCGCAATGGTTTACGTCTTGATAAGAGATAGCTTTCAGGTCTGTTTTTTTCTTTCTTTCTAACGAAACTACATACACTATTATGTGAGAAATGCGGACGTCACAGTATGTTACAAATGCATAACTCTTTGGGATGGATACGATGTGAGAAAGGCCGTACCAAGTAGTCACTAACACAGATTGCTGTTTTGATAAGGGCGTCCTTCCATAAACGCTTACTCAATAATTTGATTTCCTAAAGAAAAAAGGAAATTGTGCGCTATGAACGTTCTGTTAATCCATTATTTCGCTGTGGATCTAGGAATAGTCAACCCGCGTTTGTTCCAGCTTCGACTCGTCTCTGCAGAGGCAGATACTACTTACAATGCTGGAAAGACAATTAACTCTGCCAAAGGTTTCTGATACATATTCACTGGACTTTGAAAAATGTTTTAACACTATTGCCTCAAAAATTAAAATAAATGAGTTAACACTGTGTAAACTATATGCTACAAGAAAATTAGTTTCATTATTTAGAATACGATGCCATCAAATGCAGAGTATAGGTCGAAAGTAAACAGCAATGGCGTGTAGGAAAAGTAAGTGAATTGATATCTATGACAGCAACAGTAGTGTTTTATAACAGAAGTGTTTACTAATGTTCAGTTGGTTAGAAGGAGCCTGCCTGACCTCTGTCCCAGGGTACTTCATCAGCCGTTAGATTTAGCGTTAACTAAATCGCGGCGACAGAATAACTATAACATTCTAGATAACATATTTTCATTATTCAACATAATACTACAATCCTTGACTTGCAAAGTGTTATTACAAGTCATGTGTTTATTAACGTTGAACTTGCGCGAGTGATTCGAAGAAAGCTATGTTACGAGTATTCCAAATCCAGGTTCCATGTTTCCTGCGTGGTATGCTTTAATATCGAAATAAAAATCGTAATAAACTTTGCAAGCAGAATCATTTGTGCAAGTGGCCTGTATTGTAAACCCCCCCCCCCCCCCCACACACACACACACAAACACACACACACATACATACACAAAACTAGAGGAATGTCGCAGAGGAGTTAGAGTAAGTCCTAGAAATAAGAGTTGAAAAGGAACCAAAACTATTCTCGAAAGTTAAGTACGAATTTACCCTTTTATTACAGCTGTTGGTGTAATCATACAAACCGTTGCTTTATTGTATACAACACAGGGAATGGATCTTCAGGAACAGACTCAACTTCCAGTAACGGCTGATTCATGCGGCAAACCTGTAGCGTATCATGACTGAATAAATATACAGTAGTGCAATTTAGCAAACGGCCTTGCCGCAGTGGTAACACTGTCGGGCTGGGCTAGCACTTGGATGGGTGACCATCCGGTCTGCCGAGCGCTGTTGGCAAGCGGTGTGACCTTGTGAGGTAAACTAAGGAGCTATTTGATTGAGAAGTAACGGCTCCGGTCTCGTAAACTGACATACGGACGGGAGAGCGGTGCGCTGACTAAATGCCCCTGCATATCTGCATCCAGTGACGCCTGTGATCTAAGGATGAAATGGCGGTCGGTTGGTACCGTTGGTCCTTCCAGGGCTGTTCGGACGGAGAAAGAGTGCTATTTAACTGCTATATCTGAATCGTAAGACTCATACCGATTTGATCACAGGGTTATCGTCAGCAAAGAACTAATGACTGAATATGCGTTTCATCGGTAGCTGAGAGTTAGTGCAGATAAAGAAAATAATAATAAAAAACGAAAACTAATCTTACAGGCACTTCGGAATGGCCAGTCTTACAAAATACTAACCTTACAATCTCTATTTTAAAAAATCTGTGAATGTGAGAGATAACTGGTTGTAGTTTAGACTTTTGATAAGTAATTTTTTACTGTGTTCCACCGCTTTGCTCATTCAGAAATTACATTATGTAACACGTGGAGCTGCTACATCATTTATTTTTGATTGTACGGCCAGTTCTGTCAGGCCATTTTCCATTACAAACTTTTATTGGTAACTGAGGTTTATTATGAATATCATAAAATAAATATCAAAATCTGATGCTTATGTATAATACTTTGTAATGCAAAGGTAGGTGTATAAGTATTATCTAAAAATATTATACCTTCTGACACCTGTTTGGGTTGTTATGTCCCCCACTGAGAGCCTCTCCTGGTGGAATAACAGCAAAAAATATCCAAAACCCCAGGCCCCAATAGATATACTGGACTCTTCCGGTCATTGGATACTGAGAGAGCAGGAACATCACGAGAAGGAGAAGAGTCGGAGCTTGCCGAAATCTCTTCGCAACTCTGTGTTGGCACACTCACCACAATTACGATGGTCAAGATGGACAAACTCAAACAGCTTGCAGATATTCTTGAAAAATTTCACATCAAAATCCTCGCACGAGAGGACCGTTTCACAGACGAATATCACTTCAACCCAGAAAACTACAGAATATACAAATGAAAACCTGAAAGTCAGAAGAGGAACACCGACAATATTTGCCACAGGCTTTGTGGTTCACAAATCAGTCATAGACAACATACTAGATTTCAGTTCAGTGTAGGAAGAAACTCTACAATAATCTGCAAATCAGGAAACAAAAGATACACAATCATCAATGCACATGCACTGACAAACGATCACAACAGAATGAAACCAGAAGCAGTCAAAGACTTTTGGGAAGATAGGAAAGAAATAACAAATAAAATACCAGAAAGATATATAAAAATTGTATTAGGAGACATCAGTCTACAACCAGGCAAAGAGAGGAAGGACAAGCAAATCATAGGGCAGCACACATCACACAAATGCACCAACAATAGGGGGAACATCCCATACTTTACTGTAAAAATTTTAACTTAAGAATTATGTCAACGCATTTTCAAAAGCCAAAACGAAGACTCACAACATGGAAAATAACCAAAAACGTATGGGGAGAATTTAAAATAGATCACGTAGCCATAACAATCAAAAATACAAGCGAAATTCTAAACTTGAAAACACACAAAGGTCTGTTCGAGTACGACCAACACTTGCCACAGGTAAAAATTAGGCCACACCCAAGAAACAGAAAGACTACACCGAAAAAAAATGTAGGATCGGATCGAGAATATTTGAAAATAAACAGCGAGAAAATTACTGAATAAATTAATCAAAGTTCAACAGACAATTGGGCAGAACTGACGAAGAAAATTCAGAATGCAATGCTTTAAGGTCAGCCTCCAAGGGGACGAAAACATAGACGGTGGAATGCATCTTGTAATCAGGACATTCAACATAGAATCCAAGCCTGGAAGAAGTTCAACAGTTACAGAACAAAAGAGACATGGCAAGATTCCCACAAAGTCCAGAAACAATCTTTGGAAGATATTAGAAGAGAAAAAAGGACATACGGCAAAAGAAGACTAAATGAAATCGAGGAAGACTTCTAGAGAAATAACATTAGAAATGTCTACATAATCACGCATGGAAAATATAAGGGATTATCAGCCTCCAGATATATGAATCAAAAGAACACACAGATCGCTTGAAATAAACACTAAAGAAAACAGCGAAATTCTTAAAAACTATTTTGATAAACTCCTCGGTTGACGAAAGTCTAAAGAAAAATTACGCTTCACGAAAACAGTACCAAACTCAGATTCAAACCGCCCTCAGTAACAGAGTCAGAAGAAATTATAAAACAACTAAAATGCAACTTAGCCGCTGGAGAAGACGGCATTACTTCCGAGATTTGGAAACTCGAAGACCAAACCATGACAAAGAAAACCCATAAAACACTCACAGAGATGTGGAATACAGAGAAAATTCCACAGGAACGAAAATGAGCGTGGATTTAAGTATTTCCAAAAAGGGCGACAAGACAGATCCTATAATAACTACAGAGGTATCTCGTTGTTATCGGTCTCCTACCAAATATTCTCCAAGACATTACTCAGCAAACTAGAACGACAAGCTGATAGACAGGTGAATACTAAGCAGGCTTCAGAAAATGATGGCCCTGTATTGAACAGATTTGCAACTGCTGTTGCGTGCCAACCTTGTGTAGTGCAGTAATACGGGTAAAATTTTCAAAAGACGCAGAGCGAAGCTACCTCGCTACATTACGACAATGTCGACACGTGGCGCCCGCGATGAAGATACACTCCTGGAAACGGAAAAAAGAACACATTGACACCGATGTGTCAGACCCGCCATACTTGCTCCGGACACTGCGAGAGGGCTGTACAAGCAATGATCACACGCACGGCACAGCGGACACACCAGGAACCGCGGTGTTGGCCATCGAATGGCGCTAGCTGCGCAGCATTTGTGCACCGCCGCCGTCAGTGTCAGCCAGTTTGCCGTGGCATACGGAGCTCCATCGCAGTCTTTAACACTGGTAGCATGCCGCGACAGCGTGGACGTGAACCGTATGTGCAGTTGACGGACTTTGAGCGAGGGCGTATAGTGGGCATGCGGGAGGCCGGGTGGACGTACCGCCGAATTGCTCAACACGTGGGGCGTGAGGTCTCCACAGTACATCGATGTTGTCGCCAGTGGTCGGCGGAAGGTGCACGTGCCCGTCGACCTGGGACCGGACCGCAGCGACGCACGGATGCACGCCAAGACCGTAGGATTCGACACAGTGCCGTAGGGGACCGCACCGCCACTTCCCAGCAAATTAGGGACACTGTTGCTACTGGGGTATCGGTGAGGACCGTTCGCAACCGTCTCCATGAAGCTGGGCTACGGTCCCGCACACCGTTAGGCCGTCTTCCGCTCACGCCCCAACATCGTGCAGCCCACCTCCAGTGGTGTCGCGACAGGCGTGAATGGAGGGACGAATGGAGACGTGTCGTCTTCAGCGATGAGAGTCGCTTCTGCCTTGGTGCCAATGACGGTCGTATGCGTGTTTGGCGCCGTGCAGGTGAGCGCCACAGTCAGGACTGCATACGACCGAGGCACACTGGGCCAACACCCGGCATCATGGTGTGGGGAGCGATCTCCTACACTGGCCGTACACCTCTGGTGATCGCCGAGGGGACACTGAATAGTGCACGGTACATCCAAACCGTCATAGAACCCATCGTTCTAACATTCCTAGACCGGCAAGGGAACTTGCTGTTCCAACAGGACAATGCACGTCCGCATGTATCCCGTGCCACCGAACGTGCTCTAGAAGGTGTAAGTCAACTACCCTGGCCAGCAAGATCTTCGGATCTGTCCCCCATTGAGCATGTTTGGGACTGGATGAAGCGTCGTCTCACGCGGTCTGCACGTCCAGCACGAACGCTGGTCCAACTGAGGCGCCAGGTGGAAATGGCATGGCAAGCCGCTCCACAGGACTACATCCAGCATCTCTACGATCGTCTCCATGGGAGAATAGCAGCCTGCATTGCTGCGAAAGGTGGATATACACTGTACTAGTGCCGACATTGTGCATGCTCTGTTGCCTGTGTGTATGTGCCTGTGGTTCTGTCAGTATGATCATGTGATGTATCTGACCCCAGGAATGTGTCAATAAAGTTTCCCCTTCCTGGGACAATGAATTCACGGTGTTCTTATTTCAATTTCCAGGAGTGTATTTCGTCACCGAGTCTGGATCAGGGCAAAACACAAAATCGGTTTCTGGCGAGTCAGGCAGCAGACGTCAGCAGATCGTAGCGGGTCTGAGCAGCCAAACAGGATCCCGTCACCTTCGTTATGTAATGAACGAAGAGCTGAGACGAAGCCAGCAAATGGTACCAAGAGCTTTTATAAAATTGTTCTGTACTATAACAAACTCATCAAGCAAGCACGGCAGAAGGAAAACTGCTGATACTTTCGTAATAGCGTGCCCCATGAGGTCATGACGAATGACGTACGGTAAACATTAGCCATTACTTCGCCCCATACGAGGTGCGTTTGAATAGTTCTTGCGCAGTCCGAGAGATGGCACCACCGGCGTGTATCGAAGTTACGTTTAGTTAGTAGCATCTTTGGAAAGAACGCACGCCGAGTTTCAGCCATATTGGTCTTTTTTGTGTTTGGCATTCGTGGGAATCAAGGAAGTCGAGTGATTGTCAAGAAATGGACGAAAAAGAATTTCGTGTGTTAATTAAACACTACTTTGTGAAAGGCAAAACGCCTCAGGAGACTAAAGAGAAGCTTGATACACGTTACGGTGAATCTACACCTACGGTTAGAACAGTTTACAAGTGGTTTCAAATTTTTCGGAGTGGCCATATCGGCACAAGTTATGCTGAACGTTCTGGACGCCCTGTGGAGTTTAAGATTCCAGAAATCATTCGTAAAATCCATGATATGGTGATGGATGACAGAAAAGTTAAGGTGCGGGAGATTGCTAGTGCTGTGAGCATCTCAAACGACCCTCATAAATACCCCACTAATTTAGCCCGTAAGTCAGTGGGTCAGAAGGATCGATGTTGTACATGGCGTTCGAACTCGATTCCCTGATTTCAGCGAGGTGACATCTGGCACAAGTCAGTTGTAGATTTCCTGCATGCTACAGACAACAACAGCTGCTGCTTGGAGAGATGGATATCTCACCACAGAGTTCAACACCATAGTTTGGCTCTGTCGCAGATGTGAGCATGTCGAGGTCTTTCCTTCCGTCCAGGATCAGGACACCAGCGCTCCTGATATTCCGACATACTGAATAGGAACTACCTGGATGGCAGGCCAATATCACGAACTTGACGGCTACACGGCAACTGTCATCGCGGTACGGTGGGTGACGAAGAAGTGTGATGAGTCGGTGTGTGTAAGATCAAAGGACGCGCCGCCGCCACTCACAGGCTTGGTGTCGATGTACAGCTGGTCCCGGGGCGACCGCTAGCGGCTAACCGCCAGTGCAGAAGCCGGCTGGAACGAAGTGTGGTGTGTCAGTTGCCTTGAGCGGGCTGAAGGCCGCTTACGACTCGATTCCTCAGCGGGCAGACAGACGATGCCAATAACGAGTCAAGACGGTACCTGTATGTTTGTGGAAATAAGCAACTCATACTGAATCATCTTTCTGTGTGGCTACCGAAAACCGCAGGTCACTACTATCCTTCCGAGGAAAACTGACAAGGAGCGAACTGGGAGAGTGTCTCCTGTCACAGAACCAGCTCTACTTCCACCCTCCCGACATTCCCTCTTGTACTGTGAACAATCCTGAAGCTCAGACAGAAGAGCAACACTGTACTCGCATTCGTGGACTTTACGAAAGCCTATGGCTCCACAGACAGGCAGATTCTCCTTGTCACACTGTCAGAATATGGAATACACAGAAAAAAGTAGGATACTCGTACAACAGACACTTACAGACACTACATCGAAAATGGGACTAATATCAGACCCATTAGAGGTACATACAGGGGTCAGACAACATGGTCTTGGACAAAATTATCAAACAATGGGAAGGAAAAGTAAGAGGAATTAAGTTAGGAAGAACGTGATCAAACAAGACGACCATAAAATGCCTAGTGTTTGCACACGACCTGGCAATACTCAAAACAACAGACATGAAGCAAAGAAGCACTGGAATACTTACATCAAGTCTATGCCAAAACTACCTCTACAGATACCGTGTGAGAAAACGCAGTACATGGAAAGTACTGCAGGGTTAACAGACTGGAAAAATTAAAATATCTTAGGAATTTTATACAAATGGGAGTTTCAAACAAGGCATCCAACATAGAAAGAACAGTAAAACTTTAGGAAACGTCAAACTGATGTGGACGCACTACAATAAAAGAAATACTTCAAGACAGGCCAAACTCAGGCATTACACCACAATTGTACTACCAGAAGCACTCTAGACATCAGAAACGTGCTCAATCAGAACATCAGGCATGACAGAAAAAGAAAAAATATAACGTAAAATGCTCCGAAAAGTTTTTGGAGCAATAAACAGAGATCGTATATGGTTGAACAGACCAACCAAAGAATTATATGAACGCACAGACAGGCTTACAAACATGTTCAGAAAACGCCGACTAACATTTTATGGACACATAACATAGAATAAACAACAACAGCCTCTCAAAGAGGATTTTTGACGCAGTAAACATTTCAGTCAAATAACCAATTACTTTCAAGAAATAGCAGAAGACCTAGAACAAGCAGGGATCAGTACTGAAATGATGCATGAAAGAGACAAATTCAGAAACAAAACTATGAACACGAAATGTGAAGTAAAAGAAGGGAAGAAAACAGACAAAATATTGGCAGAGCAAAGGAAAAAGAAACACAGCTTAGAATGAAGAGGTTCTGAGAAGAGAAAAAGAAGAAAGAAACAAGAAAAAATGAATAATCATATAATACCCAAGTTAAACGCTGTCCTGGAGACAAAAATGTTAATAATAATAATAATAGTAATAATAATAATACTGCCTGACAAACCAGGAATTGACCACGTATTCGTTTTTCTGGTTTTATATTAGAAATGAAAACAAAAATTAACGGTGGTTGTAGCTTAACATCGATAAATTTAATTTCAAAAGTATTCGTAAAAGCATCTTTGAAATTCTGCAGCAAACTCGATATGAAATGACCCCAGACATTTGCAGTACGCTGGGCGCCAATGCTTCGAGTGTCTGAAATGCGATTTTTTTAACGGCTATATGGCAATGCCCGTACTTGGCTATTGTTTTCGCCTGAAGCTATTTATGCTTCGCAATTAAGAGCTGTCAAAAGCCCTTCCAGGTGTCACGGGTTTTCGTAAGCTAGCTCGATTGTAGGAATGTCTTAGTGGTAAGGAATAAATGTTTTAAGACTTCATGGGTGGTGAGGCATTTGTTCACACATCTCAGTGTTTATGAATTTGTATCTCTTGAACTGTGTGTCGTACAGTTATATACACTAATAGAAGAAAAATCGCATCACCAAATGGAGTTATATGACATAAACGAAAATTGGTATGCGTGTTTCTATTTCTGAAAAATGAGGTCTGTTCACATTTCGTGCCAGTCGCATAAGAGTAACGTTAGTAGCGCCGGTATGAGGAGGAAAATCAAGGTATGCTTTAAATACACTCTATAACAGTCGTGAGAGTTACCTTTCAGATTGGACGTGGTGAGATGATGCCTTTAAGGCGACACCATTATCAGCACATCACAGAAATTGAACGAGAACCTGTAAGAGGGCAACGAGAAGCTGCATGGTCCATCTTCGATAGTGAAGAAAAACGTGTAGGAATGTAGACATTGCACATCATTGCTGTCAATGGTGATCAATAGAAACTACGGCCGAAAGAAGAGCGGGCTCCGAAAGATCACTTGGCACTACCGGGACGGAAGATCATTGTGTTCGGCTATGGCCCTGGTGCATCGTACTGCATCTGCAGCAGCATCGTGAGCAAGTGTTGGCACCACAGTGACTCAAATAACTGTCAAAAATCGGTTACTTCAAGGACAGCTCAGAGGCACACGGCCTGTACTGTTTATTCCACTGACCCCAAACCACTTCAATAGTGTCAAGCGAGAGCTCAGTGGAGGGGAGATGAGGTCTGTTGTGTTTTCTGGTGGAAGCTAGTTCTACCTTGGTGACAGTAATGGGCGTGTGTCGGATAAGGTGCCCAGCTCAGGGCCAGCATCAAACTCTATACGTGCCTGACACACTGGGCCTACACCTCAAGTTATGATCAGGCGTGCGATTTCGTATATCTGCAGATGCTCTCTCGTGGTTATGCAACTCACCAAGACTGCAAGTTTGTACGTATATCTGCTGATTCGACCTGTTGTGCTGCCATTCGTGTAAACGAAAATTGGTATGCGTGTTTCTATTTCTGAAAAATGAGGTCTGTTCACATTTCGTGCCAGTCGCATAAGAGTAACGTTAGTAGCGCCGGTATGAGGAGGAAAATCAAGGTATGCTTTAAATACACTCTATAACAGTCGTGAGAGTTACCTTTCAGATTGGACGTGGTGAGATGATGCCTTTAAGGCGACACCATTATCAGCACATCACAGAAATTGAACGAGAACCTGTAAGAGGGCAACGAGAAGCTGCATGGTCCATCTTCGATAGTGAAGAAAAACGTGTAGGAATGTAGACATTGCACATCATTGCTGTCAATGGTGATCAATAGAAACTACGGCCGAAAGAAGAGCGGGCTCCGAAAGATCACTTGGCACTACCGGGACGGAAGATCATTGTGTTCGGCTATGGCCCTGGTGCATCGTACTGCATCTGCAGCAGCATCGTGAGCAAGTGTTGGCACCACAGTGACTCAAATAACTGTCAAAAATCGGTTACTTCAAGGACAGCTCAGAGGCACACGGCCTGTACTGTTTATTCCACTGACCCCAAACCACTTCAATAGTGTCAAGCGAGAGCTCAGTGGAGGGGAGATGAGGTCTGTTGTGTTTTCTGGTGGAAGCTAGTTCTACCTTGGTGACAGTAATGGGCGTGTGTCGGATAAGGTGCCCAGCTCAGGGCCAGCATCAAACTCTATACGTGCCTGACACACTGGGCCTACACCTCAAGTTATGATCAGGCGTGCGATTTCGTATATCTGCAGATGCTCTCTCGTGGTTATGCAACTCACCAAGACTGCAAGTTTGTACGTATATCTGCTGATTCGACCTGTTGTGCTGCCATTCGTGTACAGTATGTCAGGGGATGTTTTTCAACGGGGTAACGGTCGCTCACATACCGCTATTGTAATTCAACATGTTCTACAGGGTCTCTATTTGTTTGCCTTGGTCTGCTCGATCACCTGATCTGTCTCCAATAAAGAACACGTGGCACATCATTGAGTAACTCGTCCGCCCCTGGTAGCTGAGTGGTCAGGGCGACGGAATATCACACCTAACGGCCCGGGTTCGATTCCCAGCTGGTCGGAGATTTTCTCCGCTCAGGGACTGAGTGTTGTGTTGTCCTTATCATCATCATTTCATCCCCATCAACACACAAGTCGCCGACGTGGCGTCAACTCGGAAGACTTGCACCAGACGAACGGTCTACCCGATGGGAGGCCCTAGCCACGCGGTATTTCCGTATTGAACAACTCCAGCGTCACCCATGAAGAGCATAAACCATCCCTGTATTGACCGATCAGGAGAAATCAAAAATGGTTCAAATGGCTCTGAGAACTGTGGGACTTAACTTGTGAGATCATCAGTCCCCTAGATCTTAGAACTACTTAAACCTAACTAACCTAAGGGCATCACACACATCCATGCCCGAGGAAGGTTTCGAATCTGCGACCCTACGGTCGCGCGGTTCCAGATTGTAGCGTCTAGAAACGCTCGGCCAACACGGCCGGCGACCGATCAGGAGAAACAGGCATGGAAATCCATCCCACAAACTGACATCCGGCACTTGTACGATACAATACATGTACGTTTGGATGCTTTCGTTCTACATTCTGGCAGTTACACCACTTATTAATGTACTAGCATTTCAGATTTGCAATGGCTTATCTCGCGCTCACATTATCCTGTGGTCTTGCAATATCAGTGACGCAAATATCCTAGCCAGAGAAATTTTATTGCCAAAATTTCATTACTCTACATGAACTACTTCTATTTTGGTGTTGTGATTTTTTCCTGTCAGCGTATTTGTGCAGGTACCTTCAGCGTCAGATGTGGATGCCGTCTGCAAAATGTGTTGCGAATAGATGTAATAAGTTTAAACGACACGCAGAATGCGGCAATGTTTCAATGTTTATAACGTCATATCTCTTGAAATACGTTTAGTCCCATGATATAATTTTAATTCAATTTGGAGGAATAGGCGAATACTGTCAGGAAATTAATTGCGAATGGAGTTAGTAACGGAGAAGTAATACATTTAAACGCCAAAGACGATGCGGCAGGTTTTCACTCGTCTAATTATTTACGACTTCACATCTCCTGAAATATAGTAAGTCGATGGTTCTTACCTGATAAAAAATTGTTGCCTGGCGCAAAGAGGTATGTATACCAAGTTTTCTACAAATCGGTCCACTCTTACGAGGAGATGCGGAACATACACACATACACACACATACTTACAACCCTTTTTGTAATATATATGGGTGTAACACCTGCTAATAACAGAAATTTGTGCAAAAAATGATCTCTGACCGAAACCAGTCGTACAATTAAAAATGAATTACGCAGGAGCTTCACGTTTTAGGGTATGTCGGTTCTAAGATTTTTAGATGTACATAGTAGGCTGTATGAAATATCTTGCTACACTCAGTAAGCGGCAGAAGAATTTTACTGGAAATTAGAAGGGGAGACGGAGTTTGTTCCACATTTTTTTCTTTTATGGGTAGTGATACTAGCCTCTACAACATTTAGGTATTTTAGTGGCAGTGGATGACTGATGGGGTTCATAGACTTTTCTAAGGCTCGTTACTAGTTGGTATGTCTTGCTCGGGGCTGAAAGCTGCGCCTCCAAGGCTGTTCCTCTCGCTTCGGTGTTCCAGCAGTAAGTGAAAGGAATAGCCGGACTCTTCCAAGTCGCCCGGCTCACCAGCCAGCGGCCGCGGACAGATACGTCCTCCTTACCGCTTCCCAGAGGAACGCCTGCTGTGACTTTGGGGCGTCCATCGGTTTAACCATAAGAGATGTGCCCTTTGTTGCGAAACGTACAAGGGTGTTCGACTCTGCTGCTATCCCTAATAGAATTAAATCTAAATCAATGTTTATGAAGAGGAAAGAAACCAAATAGTGTCAATTGTTTCACGCTCTGCCAAATCAGTGGCGGGAATTTTACGCGATAGGACGCAGAACACTCGTCGTAGCCAAGTGCGTCACTGTAAGGTGTTCGAGCAGATACACGGAAAAATTTCTAGCAGTGAGATTATGAAATTAATCAATGTGAGACACTCTGCCCTTGAGACTCTAGAACTTTTTTATGTGTTATCACTCCCCCATTTCAACAAGGCTTCTATTCAAAAACAGACCTTGTAGTAACACTTAGTCACCGCTCCATTTGGCTCTAAATACAGAAATATCATCCTTACTGTATTTCTCTAGTGAAAAGTCTGAGTTTTGATGACGACATGTGTGCATATTGGAGAATTTTCAAGTCTGAAATTGCTGAAGGAAAATGTAAGTGATTTCCAACATTTTTATAATGTACTGTAGCTGACAGATGTGAAAATTACCAAACTATCAGTTTAATAAGCCACGGCTGAAAAATACTAAGACGAATTCTTTACAGGCGAATTGAAAAACTGTTAGAGGTCGACCTTGTTCCGTAGAACTTTTGCAGACGTGAGGCAATACTGACCCTACGACTTATCTTAGACAATAGATTAAGGAAAGCAACCCTACGTTTCTAGCATTTGTCGACTTAGAGAAGGCTTTTGACAATGTTGACTGGAATATTCTCTTTCAAATTCTAAAGGTGGCAGGGGTAAAATACAAGGAGCGAAAGGCTATTTACAATTTGTACAGAAACCAGATGGCAGTTATAAGAGCCGAGGGGCATGAAACGGAAGCAGTGGTTGGGAAGGGAGTGAGACAGGGTTGTAGCCTGTCCCCGATGTTATTCAATCTGTATATTGAGCAAGCAGTAAAGGAAACAAAAGAAAAATTCGGAGTAGGTATCAAAATCCATGGAGAAGAAATAAAAACTTTGAGGTTGGCCGATGACATTGTAATTCTGTCAGAGACAGCAAAGGACTTGGAAGAAGACTTTAACGAAATGGACAGTGTCTTGAAAGGAGGAAATAAGATGAACATCAACAAAAGCAAAACGAGGATAATGGAATGTAGTCGAATTAAGTCGGGTGATGCCGAGGGAATTAGATTAGGAAATGAGACACTGAAAATACACTCCTGGAAATTGAAATAAGAACACCGTGAATTCATTGTCCCAGGAAGGGGAAACTTTATTGACACATTCCTGGGGTCAGATACATCACATGATCACACTGACAGAACCACAGGCACATACACACAGGCAACAGAGCATGCACAATGTCGGCAATAGTACAGTGTATATCAACCTTTCGCAGCAATGCAGGCTGCTATTCTCCCATGGAGACGATCGTAGAGATGCTGGATGTAGTCCTGTGGAGCGGCTTGCCATGCCATTTCCACCTGGCGCCTCAGTTTGACCAGCGTTCGTGCTGGACGTGCAGACTGCGTGAGACGACGCTTCATCCAGTCCCAATCATGCTCAATAGGGGAAAGATCCGGAGATCTTGCTGGCCAGGGTAGTTGACTTACACCTTCTAGAGCACGTTCGGTGGCACGGGATACATGCGGACGTGCATTGTCCTGTTGGAACAGCAAGTTCCCTTGCCGGTCTAGGAATGGTAGAACGATGGGTTCGATGACGGTTTGGATGTACCGTGCACTATTCAGTGTCCCCTCGGCGATCACCAGAGGTGTACGGCCAGTGTAGGAGATCGCTCCCCACACCATGATGCTGGGTGTTGGCCCTGAGTGCCTCGGTCGTATGCAGTCCTGATTGTGGCGCTCACCTGCACGGCGCCAAACACGCATACGACCATCATTGGCCCCAAGGCAGAAGCGACTCTCATCGCTGAAGACGACACGTCTCCATTCGTCCCTCCATTCACGCCTGTCGCGACACCACTGGAGGCGGGCTGCACGATGTTGGGGCGTGAGCGGAAGACGGCCTAACGGTGTGCGGGACCATAGCCCAGCTTCATGGAGACGGTTGCGAATGGTCCTCGCCGATACCCCAGGAGCAACAGTGTCCCTAATTTGCTGGGAAGTGGCGGTGCGGTGCCCTACGGCACTGCATAGGATCCTACGGTCTTGGCGTGCATCCGTGCGTCGCTGCGGTCCGGTCCCAGGTCGAAGGGCACATGCACCTTCCGCCGACCACTGGCGACAACATCGATGTACTGTGGAGACCTCACGCCCCACGTGTTGAGCAATTCGGCGGTACGTCCACCCGGCCTCCCGCATGCCTACTGTACCCCCTCGCTCAAAGTCCGTCAATTGCACACACGGTTCACGTCCACGCTGTCGCGGCATGCTACAAGTGTTAAAGACTGCGATGGAGCTCCGTATGCCACGGCAAACTGGCTGACACTGACGGCGGCGGTGCACAAATGCTGCGCAGCTAGCGCCATTCGACGGCCAACACCGCGGTTCCTGGTGTGTCCGCTGTGCCGTGCGTTTGATCGTTTCTTGTATAGCCCTCTCGCAGTGTCCGGAGCAAGTATGGTGGGTCTGACACACCGGTGTCAATGTGTTCTTTTTTCCATTTCCAGGAGTGTAGTAAAGGAGTTTTGCTATTTGGGGAGCAAAATAACTGATGATGGTCGAAGTAGAGAGGATATAAAATGTAGACTGGCAATGGTAAGGAAAGCGTTTCTGAAGAAGAGAAATTTGTTAACATCGATTATAGATTTAAGTGTCAGGAAGTCGTTTCTGAAAGTATTTGTATGGATTGTAGCCATGTATGGAAGTGAAACGTGGACGATAAATAGTTTAGACAAGAAGAGAATAGAAGATTTCGAAATGTGGTGCTACAGAAGAATGCTGAAGAGTAGATGGATAGATCACATAACTAATGAGGAGGTATTGAATAGAATTGGAGTGAAGAGAAATTTGTGGCAGAACTTTACTATAATAAGGGATCGGTTGGTAGGGCGTATTCTGAGGCATCAAGAGATCACCAATTTAGTATTAAAGGTCACCGTGGAGGGTAAAAATCGTAGAGGGAGACCAAGAGATGAATACACTAAACAGATCCAGAAGGATGTAGGGTGCAGTAGGTCTTGGCAGATACTTGCACAGGATAGAGTAGCATGTTGAGCTGCATCAAACCAGTCTCTGGACTAAAGACGACAACAACAACAACAACAACAATAGTTTACATGTCATGTTTGTGCGGTTTTGTGTATACACTCAGTGCATCATTTTTTCATTTTTGTAGCTTTTAGCAGTACCACCTGAAAATAGCCCAGAGGCCGAAATTACGATTGTGAAATATGAGGGGTGTTCAATAAGTAACGCAACACCTTTTTTTCTGACAGCAGGATGGTTTCATTCAGGATACCAGTACCCACGTTATTCGTAACTCATACTACGCAAGGGGGCCCATGTTCGATTCGCCACAGGCGACTGGGTGTTATGTGTCCTTCATCATCATTTTCATCACTGACACGCAAGTCGAGGAAGTGGCACCAACTAAAAAGACTTGCAGTATGGCGGACGAACGCCGAAGGGATATCCCGGCCAATAAATGCCATACGATCATTTGATTTCATTTCGCTAAAAAACCCTATTTTTCAACATAATCTGCGTTCAATGCGACGGCCTTACTCAACCTTTCTGAGAGGGCTTGTATGCCCGCATGGTGCCACTCTAATGGTCGACGTCAGAGCCAACGTGTTGCTGCATTAGTAACCTCCCTACCACCCATGAAATGCTTCCCGCGGTGTGTATCCTTAATTGAACCAAATACGAGGGTCATTCCAAAAGAAATGCACACTATATTTTTTTTTAAATCCATCTTTTATTCTGTTTGAAAGTTTTACAGTGTGTAGATACGTCCTTTAGCAACAATATTTTCGTTTCTCCACATAATTTCCATCCCTCTCAACTGCCTTACGCCATCTTGGCACCAGCGCCTGTATACCCACACGGCAAAATTCTGGACCAACCTGTTGGAGCCACTGTTTGGCAGCGTGCACAAGGGAGTCATCATCTTCAAACCTTGTTCCACGAAGAGAGTCTTTCAGTTTCCCAAAGAGATGATAGTCACATGGAGCCAGGTCGGATACTGCAAGGCGGGTGTTTCAGTGTTGTCCGTCCGATTTTTGGGATCGCTTCCATGGGTTGTTGACTGACATGTGGCCTTGCATTGTTGTACAACAGTAAAACATCATGTTCTTACCGATGTGGTCGAGCACGACTCAGTCGAGCTTGAAGCTTCTTTGATGTGACATGTGCATCAGAATTTGTGGTGGTTCCACTTGGCATGATGTCCACAAGCAAGAGTCCTTTGGAATCGAAAAACACCGTAGCCATAACTTTGGCAGCAGAAGGTGTGGTTTTGAATTTTTTTTTCTTGGGTTGGGCATGATGCCACTCCATTGATTGCCTCTTCGTCTCTGGTGAAAAATGATGGAGCCATGTTTCATCACCTGTCACAATTCTTCCAAGAAATTCATCTCCACCATTCTAGTGCTGTTCCGAAAGTTCGCTGCATACCGTTTTTCTTGTTTCTTTGTGAGCCACTGTCAACATCCTGGGAACCCATCTGGCACAAACCTTTTATAACGCCAACACTTTCAGCATTCTGCAAACACTTCTTTCACCTATCCCAACGTAGCGTGACAATTCGTTCACTGTGATGCGTCTGTCAGCAGTCGCCCATTCGTTAACTCTCTGCACGTTGTCTGGAGTGTGTGCAGTACGAGGCCTGCTGCTGCGAGGACAATCCTCAACATTGCCGTGACAGCTTTCATCAAGTAAATTGCTTGCCCACCGACTAACTGTACTGCAATCGATAGCAGCATCTCCATACACCTGTTTCAACCTCTTGTGGATGTTTCCCACTGTCTCGTTTTCGCAGTACAGGAATTCTATGACAGCACGTTGCTTCTGACGAACGTCAAGTCTAGCAGCCATCTTGAAGAGATGCCGTGACGGCGTCACTCACGGGAACAGGTTGAATTAAGTTTGAAAACAAGCGGGAAGGCTGTATCTACACACTGTAAAAATCTCACACTGCATTTTTACAAGAATACTGTGCATTTCTTTTGGAGTGACCCTCGTACATGAGAGTCAGAAGATGCGAGATCCGAGCTGTGGCGTGGATGAGGCTCCTCTCGGGTATGTAGACTTGTGGGGAGCCTTGCATTGTCAGGGAAAATCAGAGGTTCTTTTGGATGTTTGAAGCGACAGACATGCCGAAGCTGTACCCTCAGTTTCATGAGGATAGCACAATACACTTCAGAGCTGATGGTGGAACCATTATGAGGAACATCCAGATTAATCCGTTTAGAGTACAAGAAGACTGTCGCTGTTACTTTCAAGGCAGAGCGTGCGGCTTTCAACTTTTTCTTCGGAGGAGAGGTAGTGAGTGAGAGGTACTGCATTGACTGACGTTTTGTTTCCCATTGGAATTGATGTATTCATACTTCATAACAGTGACGACGTTCCACGAAACATTGTTACGATTAACTTTGTATCGCGCAGGCAATTCTGTACAAGTGATCCTTCCTTGCTGCTTATGGTCTTCTGTTAGGATGCGAGGAGTCCAGATGGGAAACACCTTACAGAGGCGTCCAGTTGAACTTTTTTTATTTGTTGATTGCCAAATTATAGACCTGTTACCTGATGTTTAAAACAGGTCGTACATCTCAGAATTTTTGTTTTTCAACTTATTACAGTTTTCTTTTCGTTTGTTTTATCTATAATATTTTCAAAGAATGATACTTCTCAAAATAACAGTAATTTAAGGTTGAAATATGAATAAAATTTTGTTGTTTTTTTAAGAAGAATATATAAAGAAGATATGATAGTGGAGAGATTTGTTAGCACCATCACCGAATGTGACTGGCGGTGAATACCTCGGAATGGTTTCTTCGAGCCGTTGACCAGTTAGACATACACACAGTTAGACATACACACACACACACACTCACACACAACACACACACACACACACAAATGGTTACTAGTAGAGAAATAATCTTGCTTATCCTATTCATTACTAATCCTACGTATTAACTACATTAGGTGCCCATCCATGTACAGCATTTGGTGATTTCTTGGCTAGATCGCCAGCGCTTTATGCTTATTTGCTGTCACATCTCAGCTTCCTCCTCCTGTTCCTTCTCATTGTCACTATTTTCGCTGTCACTGTGGGTATCGCTGTCGACCCTCTGGAGATTGTTGTTACGCTGCACATAGGCATGTCTGTAATGTCGTGTCCGCATGTACTCTTCATGTATTGTTTTTGAAATACTGTCTGTCAGTGCGTTTAATTGTGCCCGTTAATCTTCGTTTCTTATTGCTGTATATATATATATCTATGTCTGTATCTGTGTAGTGTAAGTGTAAAGCGTGTCTATTGTTCGCGTATTGCCCGCAGAAAAGACAGTGTGTTCTGGGGAACCATCTTCCCCGCATGTGCATGTAGGTGTCTGCCTCAGACTCACGCGGTTTAAGTGCGTGGGATAAGGTCCGTGACCAGTTAAGAAATGTACCATACCGCGTCTGGGATATATCTCATTCTCAACTGCTCCCTTATGTCTGGGAGGAAGTCGTGCCGTCTATATCCGTTATCACATACATCCCAATTGAACAGCGAGGTGTTTGATTGTGATCCGCCCATCACCTGGAATGAAAGTGTCCACACGTCCCAATATCACAGGAGTCATAGCTGAGAGCGACCGGCCGGCAGGTGAAAAATGCGGCAAGTTTGGGAGATGATGACAGACGCGTCGCCCTAGGATTCACCGCGCTTTTGTTCACTGTCAGGTCTCCTAAGCCGTTCTTCAGGCACCTGTGAATATCTACAATGCTCTGGTGTTACATAAAAAAAGAAAACTCAATGAATGTAATGATTATAAAGAATCTGCCTCGACTGCAAGTAGAAACCGGATGTTGACGTAGGTTTCGGCGCCGATAACTACACCTTCTTCGGAACACACTAAAACAGTTTTACTGTGTTCCGAAGAAGGCGTGGTTATTCGTGACGAATCCTAGGTCAACATCCGGTTTCTATTTGCAATCGAGGAGAATTCTTTATAATCATTAAATTATTCACGATTGCTGACGACCTGTAATGTCAAAAGTTCTCAACTCAATGAATGCTTACCGCCTGGAATTCATCTCCTTTACAGACGTCGTTTGAAGGTTACATATAACGCCGCCAAATATCGGAATTTCATGAACCTACAGAGGCAGAAGCAGGAATATTCCACAACGACCCATAACAAATATTCATTTTTTTCAACCGAAATTGGCCGAGAAAATTTTTTATTGAACGCCCATAGTAAACAGTTTCTACAGTCAACGGCGAATACGACATCCTTTAAAAAATTCTTCTTGAGTGGGAACGCCGACCACGAAAAATTTATCGGATGCACTGATTGTCTGAACTTACGTACGCGTCACGCGCATTCCCTCAACTCCAAGTAGTGGCTTCGCTTGTAGAGGGAGATGGTGCCCAGGCGGCTGCCTGGAATTTCAATTAGGGAACTGTGTTGGTCCTCCCCGAGTCCTTAAGCACTCTCCAGCTGCCGGTTGCGTCAGACTCATTTGGCTCTCGTGGGGAAACGAGAGGCAGTGGCCATTGGGGACGCGTCGCATCGCATCGCATCGCAGCGCAGAGGGTGCCTCAGCTGAGAGGCGGCGCGTGTTTGAGGGCGGCAGCGCGGGGCTGGACCGGGGGCGGCCCACGGCCCACGGCCCGCCGCCCACCGCCCGCCGCCCACGGTCCGCCGCAGATAACGACTGCCGCCGCCCACCGGTCGCCATTAGCCGTCTCCGGCGCGCCGGACCACCGCGCTTCCTCTGGCCGGCCCACGGTCACGCAAGAGGCTGGCCGTCCTGCCTAACGAACCGGACCCCGTGTCGCGGCGACAGTTTGCGGAAATATCCTCCACGTCTCCGGCGATCCGTAAAGGACCGGAGGGGCTACCAGAGAGGTCACCAGGCCGAAAAGACCAATATATCGTCTCGACATGGACCGCGGGGAAGTGGACGTCACGGGGGAGGAGGCTGGTGAGCATCGGCTGTCGAGCCCGTAGGGCAGGAACATCTTCGGAGTAAGCCTGGAGACTGCGCGTGTGACCGGCTTCGAACTGTGATTGGCACGCCAATTTCGTAGAAAGCTGTTTGCTACATTTTGCAGTAAGTCCAGAACTTAAGAGTTCGTATAACAATTTACTACATCACGATCACCTAAAAATGTGTAATATTCAAGTTATCGGCATGAAGTTGGTACCTTTATATATCATTAATCCACCAAACCGTACCGTCACGATAAATGACAACCACAGTTAGGCATTTCTAGCACTATGAAGTGCAAAACAGACAATGAACGTGCATGATATCGTAACAAGGTAAAAAAAAGACTTGCAGTAAACTTTTGCATTATGTTATTTATACTCGTGTAATGGTTATGGAGGAAATTGGTAGGGAAAATATGGAGAGGAGAAAGGCTACAGCCAAAGCTCTTTATGTCTCTTAATATTTGTTCTAACAAGAGATCCTCCCCATCGAACCCCCCTCAGATTTAGTTATAAGTTGGCACAGTGGATAGGCCTTGAAAAACTGAACACAGATCAATCGAGAAAACAAGAAGAAGTTGTGTGGAACTATGAAAAAAAAAAAAAATAAGCAAAATATACAAACTGTGTAGTCCATGTGCAAGACATGCAACATCAAGGATAATCCGAGCTTCGGAGCGCCGTGGTTCCGTGGCTAGCGTGAGCACCTGCGGAACGGGAGGTCCTTGGTTCAAGGCTTCCCTAGAGTGAGAAGTTTACTTTCTTTCTTTTCGCAAAGTAATGATCTGTCTGTTCGTTCATAGACGTCTCTGTTCACTGTAATAAGTTTAGTGTCTGTTTTGCGACCGCACCGCAAAACCGTGCGATTAGTAGAGGAAAGGACGTGGCTCTCCAATGGGAACCGAAAACATTTGATCGCAATGTCATAGGTCAACCGATTCCTCCACAGGAAAACACGTATGATATATTCTATACGACACTGGTGACGGCCTGTGCGTCACATGACAGGAATATGTTGTCGACCCACATAACATGTACACTTGGCGAATGGGTAAAAAGATTCTTCTACCTTGCCCGATTTAGGTTTCCTTGTGGATGCGATAATCATTTCCAAAAAAGTGATGAAAACATAAGAGCTTGTCACATAAACTTCAACAAATGAATGCAACAGTTTCACAGTCGCACAGTTTTCCCTGTGCTCTGTCAAAACATGTATTTTTAACGTTTTCAAATTTTTCTTTGTGAAGACCGTCAAATCCTGCATATGTCCAAGCAAATCTGAACATGTCTTGGAATTTTGGAGAGCGAAGTTGATTATGTCTGAGTGCCTAAACTTTGGTAATTGACACACGATCACGTAAACAATACTGCTCTGTGTACCTGTGCAGCTTCGCAAAAGAATTTTCTGAAAATAAGAAATTAAACTTTTGACTCGAGAGAAGACTTGAAGCAAGGACCTCTCGTTTCGCAGCTGCTCACGTTAACCACGAGACCACGGTGCTCCTGAGCTCGCATTATCCTTGATGTTGCATATGTTTTGATGGACTACTCAGTTTGTATATTTTGCTTATTATTTTCATAGTTCCACACAACTTCTTCCTGTTTTCTCGAGTGATCTGTGTTCAGTTTTTCAAGGCCTATCCACTGTACCAACTTATAACTAAATCGGAGGGGAGTGCGATGGGGAGGTTCCCTTGTAAGCAATGCCTAAAATTGGTATCTTAAAAGCACCGACAGGAGTATTAATAATTAAAATTAATTGAAGTTACACAGTCATAAGTTCTTAAAATTTTTTTTAAAATTATTAGCTGTCATATCCTATATATATAAAAGATGGGGAATTGATGCAAAAACCGCTAATGCGAATGTTACATATTTTAGGCAATCGTGGCATAATAAATTACTATACAAACCATTACGAAGGTCGCAGACTTCCATTTGACAACATGTCATTTTTTATTAAATTGGAATATCACAAACATTTGCTGTTTTAACACATTATTACCAACAGAAATGGTGAATGATTGTTGTTGATAGAGATGCAAATCCAAATATGTCA